>NW_007020198.1:0-1965 GCF_000164805.1 Carlito syrichta
CGGGTCTCGAACCCACGGGCTCAGGCAATCCACCCAACTCTGCCTCCCAAAGTGTGGGATTACAGGCTGAGCCACCGATCCCGGCTTGGAGATTTTTTTAAACATGCTCTGGGGAATGAGATGTATAAAGGAGTACAAAAAAAACCCTGAAATTATATTTTGGAGGGCCAGCCCCTTGTAGTACAGGCTCTTCCCGCTAGGTAAGTGTTCTAGGAACACATTGGCATCAGTGTACCAGCTAGCATTGCTGTGAGAGGCTGAGTTTGGCTTCTGTGAGTTTTTTTTTTTTTTTGGTGGTGGGGGAATTCCTTCAACAAAGTTACCCATCTCCTAATGGGTGATTTACGAGTACACCTTCCTGCACTGCACTGAGTGTTCAGCAGTTTTGTTTTGTTTTTTTTACCCAAAATGACCTTAATTCCAATTCACTCAATCTTGCCCTTAGAGATTTTTTTGTTTCCCCCAATGAAAAAGTCCTCAAAAGGAAACATTTTGCCAATTTGAAAGAGGTGAAACAAAAAACAGCAGAAACACTAAAAGGCATCAAAATTGATGAGTTTAAAAACTGGTTTGAGCAGTGGAAAAGTGTTTCACTAGGTGTATTGCATCAAATTGAGAGTACTTTGAAGTTGACTGAAATTTAAGCATGTAAGAATAAATGCACAATTTTAATAAATAAATTCCAGTTTTGGTGATCCTCTGTCATATGTCTTATATTTTGGTAAAGGAGAGAAAAGAAAGAATTATTTCCACAGATAATTTATTTGTGCACAACCAGCAGGCCCTATCTTAGTGCCCAGTAGGATTTAGAAAGGTGTCCTAGATGTGACTCCCTGGAAAAAGAAACTAAGATAGGAATTTGGGTGCATGCTGGGATGTGCTCTCAGGAGAAAGAGAAAGTAAAGCAAAGAAGGAAAAGAAGCTAGGCAAGATGTGATCTCATTTTGAGTTTAGCTTTTGTTAATCTCATTGGAGAGCTTTGGGGCATAAATTTTAACTGAGATGAGCCCACTTTGAGTCAAGAGGCCTAGGGTTTTGTATCCTTAAGTTAGCCAGTCAATGACTGTGGAGTGTCCTTGGCTGGGAGAGGAAAGTGTATTCTCTTATGTGATTTCTCTTTTGTCTGACACCATTTCTCCAGAGAAGAGGGCAGCCATGAGTCCTTAGCAGCCATCATTCACAGTAGCTGAGAGACAGGGGAACTGGTCTAATAAAGGGAATCTGAGAGAAACACCAATACAGGCTCCTACAAAGGATGCCTTCTTCTGAAGTCAGCTATGTGCCTCCTCCTGCTGCTTTATGGAGAATATATTTGAAAACAAGGGGTAACCTCTTGAAAAGGGATGTTCATTGTCTCTCTAGCTTGACTAATATGTCATGGTTTCTTAGGAAGGGAGAGTTTTCTTAGCTTCCAACCTTGGCTTAAGTTGTATTTATAATAACTTTGCTTAAATATATATAAACTTAAAAGCATTGATAAACATCGTATGCTTATATTTCTTAAAATGGCATGAAACCAAAGCAAATTAAAAATTAAAAATTTAAGAGTATGACACGATAAAAACTCAAATTGACAATATAAATTCAATGTGATGAATGATGCTGTTTTGCTGTAACTAAATTAACAATCTCAAAGTAAATATGTAACTGTGAAATTGCACAGATTACCTTGTATATCTGACATAGCCTATGTTATCTGATGTCATGGTAAGGACCAACTATCCACCACTCTTCTTGAATAGAAATCTGCCTGGGGAAGGGGGGCACACCTCATCAACAAGGGTACCTGCACAGTGAATATTTGTATACCTAACCCTGAAATGTACCCCAAAATTTTAAAATAAAAAAAATTTTAAAGTTAAAAAAGAACTTTTGTAAAACTCCTATTGTACAAATTGTGAAGTTCTCCAGCATTTACTTGGCATGAAGAATTATAGTATTTCCATGTCAGTGGTCTCTACTTCT
>NW_007020198.1:2278-5147 GCF_000164805.1 Carlito syrichta
TAGTGATCATAAACCAAAATGCACCACAGACATGGAAATGCTGTGGCCATCCTTCATAAGTACCTTGTCCCTAACAGACTTACACAATTTTATCAAAATGAAAACATAATATCTTAACATCTACTTAAAGACCTTGAACACTTAGGGACCCCAGAGACTAGCTCTGCAGCATCCTTTGATACTGTTCTCTCCTACAAAATATAAGATGAAGTTGCCTATATGATGACATTTTAAATACTCAGGAATGCACTTGTATGACTCCTGCTGGTTGGAACAAGAGATGGCATGAGGAAAGTCAGCAAATTGGAAGGTGAACCATTAAAATTTGAAAGGTCATAGAGTGAGTTCTTTGTCCCATATCTCATCACAGAATTTCTAATTTAATTTAATGACAGTGTCCCTGACTGCCTGGAGGTTCTGCATGCAGAGGCTTTCCCTTGTGCCACGGTAACCTGTTGCCCTTGCCACTGATGAAGCACACAGTGAAAGCTTTAGGGAGCTCCGTGCTTCTGCTTAGAGGACGACAGTGACTGAGTTGGAGTTTTTGCTGCAACCTGATTATGGACATCACCATGTTAACTGTAGGTTGTTCCAACTGGGAAAGCTTAGGAACCAGAGTGCCTGCACCACTGCTGAGGAAGGTTCCTGATTTCCTCACATCCTTTGCTTCCTTACAACAAACTCGATTCCCTGAGGTAACATGTGCAAATCATTTCCTCACCACCTGAAAGAGCTTAATGAAGACTTAGACAAAGTAGGAGATTCTTTGCTGTCATCACTTGGGTGAAGTCTGCTCCCTAATCCAGGAACAAGACCTACATTACATCAGAAAGCCCTTTGTGAGCCATGGTAGGTTAAACAGAGCCTTGGTGTACAGGGCAGACTTTAAAATCCACTGTCTCAACATAGACGTCAAAGTAAAATGAAAAACCAGGTGGGCTGTTACAGGGGCACAGTTACGATTCATTCTGTTTCGGCCCATCCTTAATTTAACCATAACACCAAAAAGGGATTCAGAGAGGTTAAGAGATCTCCTCAAGGTCTCATTCATTTACTGACCAAATACATAATGATCAGTGGTAACCAAAGATTGGATACTGCACTAAGTGCAATATATACAGCAGACAATCATGGGCAACCCAAGCTCTTGGGGAACTCCAGGTTTAAAAGGGAGATACAGGTGAGCAAACAGATGGTTATGATGCAGTGAGATCAGAGTCATCAAAGAGAAACATGGACATCGTGCAGGCACACAAGAAGGTCACCTGACCTAGGCTGTCACTGTCATGGGAAGCATCCTGAAGGAGCAGATGGCAAAGCAAACAATGAATCCAGGCACTCCATTCTTGGGAGTGGAAGAACAGCAAGGAATCCCAGGATAGAGCTCTGTCTCTACATCTGTGTTCTTTCAGGGGCATTCACTGGAAGAAAGAATTTGCTGAAAATGTTCTCAGACATGCAGAGTGTTTCCTAGATCTCCTTTCATAAGAATCTATAACTCTATTTTCTTTCATGTCAATTCAAATTCCCTGCCAACTTTTAATTCCAGGATCATCCCACCCATCTTATCTTTCCCCACTGCTCTCAGCACACCCCTCCATTCTGTCAAATCACAGGCATTAATGCAAGGCTACCTGGTCTCTAATACTCAATGGCAGATGACTGAACCCATTCTGTGGAATGTGATGGACTCTAGAAGAGCTTTGCTACTCACAGTGTGATCCCTGAACCAGTAGCATCTACATCACCTGGAAGTTTGTAAAAATTTGCAGAATCCCAGGCCCTTGTCCAGACCTCCTGAATTAGAACTTATATTTCAATAAGAACCTTTGGTTGATTATTATGCATATTAAAATTTGAGAAATTTTTCCAAGGAGATACTATAATTTAATGCTAAATGACATACAAGAGAACCACAGTAGCTTTATTTGCAAGCATAGTCTCATTTTACAGTCTTTTTTTGTTCTGAAATAAAAAGAAAAAAATTGTATAAATTTTTTCTTTTGTTGATTGACAATTACAGCATTTTAGTAATTAATTTGCACAATGCTGACATTATTGCTATTTTTAAAAGCATGCTTAGGATTCATAAATTTTTTTTTTTGTTGGAGTATCACCCTGTTGCCCAGGTTGGAGTGCAATGGCATACTCAGGGCCACTGTAGTCTCAATCTGCTGGGCTCTGGGGATCCTTCCACCTCAGCCTTCCAAGTAGCTGGAATCACGGGTGCACATCACCATACCCAGCTATTTTTTAAAATTTACTGTAGAGATGAGGTCTCGCCCTGTTGCTCAGACTGGTCTTGAACCCCTTGGCTCAGGCGATCCCCTCACCTCTGCCTCCCAAAGCATAAAATAATTTTTAAAATCAGTAACTGAATAGAAACACATTTCTAACACAAAACCGTGTAAACATATTCTCAAATTTTTAATTTGTTAAAGTATAAGTGCTAAATACACATTAATAGATAAAATTAATAAAGTATTATTCTAAAACATACAAGGTAGGCCCCCAAATTGGAATTTACTTATTAAAAAGTATATTCTTACATATTTAAACTTCAGTCATCTTCAAAGTATTCTTCATTTGATGCAATGCACCTATCAAGATGCTTTTCCCACTGCTTCCAACAGTTTAATTCATCACAATTTTGATGCTTTTTAGTATTTTTACTGTTTTTTGTTTCACTCCTTCTACATTGGAAAACTTTTCTCTTTGAGGACTTTTCTCCATTTAGAGAAACAAAATAAAAAGTTGTTCAGAGCAAGATCAGGTGAATAGGAAGGGTGGGGCATGGGGATTATACTGTTTTTGTTCAAAAACTGCTGATCACTCAGCACAGTGTAGGCAGGGTGTGTTGTCATGGTGG
>NW_007020198.1:5167-7133 GCF_000164805.1 Carlito syrichta
TCCTATGAGGGGCCTGTCCTCCAAAAGATAATTCTACTTTTTAGAGGAGGTCCTCCCTCATATTCCATGAGATACAACTGATAAATTAATCATGAAAAATCTAAATATATAATTTCTCTTTTTAAAAAATAAAATAAATAAATGTTAAAATAAAACATTAAAGGCAGGATGTGCATTAATATCATAATTGGGAGCATTTTTTGCAGATTTTTCTAGCTGCTGAAATGGCTCTTGTGTGTTCTCATCAGGAAATATGAGAAAGAGAATTCTTCATCTTCAAATAATTGCATAATTTTTTCTCCTGTTTGTGGGGAACTTTTAAACAACATTTAGGAACTGAAATAATATATATATATATATATATTCGTGTACACTCTTTTGCAGAGAGAGTTGTATTTCTTTGTCTGAAAGAAATTTTTTCTGGTTCATTTGTGTCTTTTCTGTGGTTTTATCTTGGATCTCTAGATCCTTCAAGCAGAGTTACCTGTTTCAATTTCAAAACTGTCAGATGTATATAGCTCTTGTGCAGAAAGACTTTGAACCAGATTAGAATGATTACTGTAAATGAAACTTTACTGTATCAATTGTCATTTTCTTCCTCTTCTTGAGGAATCTGGAGTTTTAATTTTTAATGCAAAATTTGAATACAGTAGAGAACTTTTTATGTATGCAATCAATATGCAAATAATTTTCAGATTTATTTGGATTTCTAAAATAATGGTGTCATATCAATAAAAATACCTGACTTTTTAGTAGCACATATCAGAACCCAAAATACCAAAACCATGAGGGTAGTTGGTAATGACTGTAATAATTAGCAATATTGGGAAAATCAGGTAGAGGTCATTGTCAAAGAACCTATTGAAATTGAAAAACAAGAGATTATTGAAAAAGGTGACACTGTGGAAACTGTTTCTCTCAGCTCTTATTATGCTGATTTTCTATTCATTTACATTGAATTAGAGTAAAATATTTTGAAACAAATCACTCTAATTTTGAATTCAAGCCTGAAATGCCTAGAGCAGTGACATAAGCCTGTGCTCACTTCAGGGAAGTCTGCTAGAAAAAATAATTTATCTTCAATCCAAACTGTTAGGGTACGGATAGGGTGAGGGTGCATAGAGAGGTGAGAGGCACAGGAGACAGGGCTGCAGCACCTCCAGAGCCAACAAGCCAGCAGTGCACTCACTGGGATCCCAGAGATCCGAGTAGTTGCAAAGAATTGTGACACACAAAATGGTTAAGAAAGAAAAGTTTATTTAAAAGTAAGTAAACAAGATTTACCTCCCCAAGGTGGGGGAGCAGACCAAAGCCTGGAAACATGGCAACAGTCATAGCTCAAAGAGCACATGGCTACCCCAGAGTCTAGCAAGGCAATGGCTGCTGGTTGCTCGTGGTTGAGTCCTTTTAACCATTCTCCTTGATGGGGAAAGATCATTAGGTGATTGGGTGGTGGTCTGCTTCCACATCATCACAAAGGGGCAGACAAATGCAGGTACTGATGCCAGGTGATGGATATCAGGCAGATGGATGGGTTAGTCACATGATTGCTGCCAAGGTGGGTCACAAAGAGCTGATTAGGTGAACTCTCTGGGGTGGGGGTGGTTTCCCACAAGAGACTTGTTAGACATTTGCAATTCACAAACTCATGGCTTTGACCTTGACAAGGAATCAAAAGTTTACTGGAGATTATTATGCTAAACCATGAATAGTTGGGTTGTCCTGGTCTTACATCTGAAGGAGATTTGCCAAGGGGGATGAGATAGGCTGCTGTTTGTCCTGCAGTAGAATGTCTGGATGTTTTCTTTGTTTTCTTTTTTTGAGTTGGAGTTCACTCTGTCGCCCAGACTGGAGTGCAGTGGCCACTCCTGGCCACTGCAGCCTCGACCTGCTGGGCTCCGGCAATCCTTCCACCTCAGCCTTCCAAGTAGCTGGATCTACAGGCATGTGCTACCATGCCCGGCTG
>NW_007020199.1:0-511 GCF_000164805.1 Carlito syrichta
CATATGGTGCAGGTGTTCTCAAACTCCTGGGCTCAAGCGGTGCCCTGCTCCACCCTCCCAAATCCACAGTCCAAATGTCTGCCAATCCACCGTCTTTCGAGAACTCTACTCCCAATGCTGAGGCCTCCTTCCCCAATGATCTCTGTCTGTTCAGGATGATCCCAATTCCATGCACAAATGGATGCTCTTTTTTCTTTCTTTTCTTTTTTTGAGTCAGAGTCTCACTCCATCATCCAGGCCGGAGGGCAGTGGCTTGCTCCCAGCCAGCACAGCCTTGACCTGCCATTCTCCAGTGACCCTTCCCCCCACCGGAATTCTGAGGAGATGAAATGACAGGCACGCACCACCATGCCTGGCTTATTTGTGATGGAGGGTAGTGACGGGGTCTTGTCTAGTTGCCTGGGCACTTCTTGGACCCACGGGCTTTGGCTGGCCACTGGTCACGGCCTACAATGTGCTGGTACAATGAGAATAGCCTCCTAGCCCAACCTCGATCCTTCATCGAAAATGA
>NW_007020200.1:0-1099 GCF_000164805.1 Carlito syrichta
AGACAGAAGGCCAAGATGTTTTACGTTTGTTTTAATAAAAAAGGGGGAAATGTTGGGAGCCAACATCTATAGCTACATGGCTGAGGCCTGTGGGGGCCCATCTGGAGGATCGCCTCTGACGTGGGATATCAGTTATGCCTATGATATTGGCGTGTGATTGGTGACCAGTGTGCATACATGGCAGTAAAACTTATAAGTAAATCTCAATACACCTGATGGAAAGTGCATAGCAGAATTATTTCTCTCTGTCTTTCTAAGTTTTACTTCTTTCTAGATATTTTTTAACTTCTATTTCCTGGTAGACTGGGTAGTCAGCTCTTGTTCCCGAAAGCTGTTTCCCCTAGGGCTAAGATTAGAAGCTAAATTACCATGATAGTTTTGTTGCCCTGCCCCTAGCCAGGTAGAACGTTTTCTTTTGTTTCGTTAATTACCGAAACTCTGTCTGCTTCAGCCCATGGCCGCCATCTTGGCAACCCTGCATTTCCTTGTTCAAGAGTGTGACAGCTACTATTTGATTTTTAGAGTAGACTTGTTAGGATAAAATATATACATATACACTCATAGCTGCGTAAATCTATGCTTGCTGTTTTGTTTCCTTTTGCTACATTATTCAAGTGTAATAGTTACTATACGATTTATGAAAGAATTAATGATGAGGTATTAGCTTAATAGGATATAGCATAGTATTAAAGTCCAATAACTAGATCATATAAAAATTAAAGTTTAGACATATGAAACATATGAATTATAGTAAAGTTTGGTAGTTTAAGAATAAGTTTTAACTGAGTTATAAGGCATTACGTTAAATCGTAATAGGATAATAGTATAACTGACAGTTAAGTCATTTAACTAAACTTATAGATTATAGTATAGTGTTAAGTTGATAATATTAATTGTTAAAAATATTGGGAATCAGTTAACTTGGATTGAACCTAGAGTTAACTTAGAAAAGTTTTTTGTATTAATCAGGGTATAGAACAAAGAGCATAATATGAATGATTTCATTGAACATTATGGAAAACACTTTGAACGATTTGTATTGAAATTGTGCACCCTGTGACCTTAGTGTAAGCACAGTAGGCATCATGGAATTCGAATT
>NW_007020201.1:0-997 GCF_000164805.1 Carlito syrichta
AGCCATCCCTTGCATATAGGCAGGCCCAATATCAGCACACAAGTTGAATATAATCTGTTTAATCCCCTTTTTTATGATAGGGATGAATGGCCACTTGGCAGGCAGAATTAGCATTTTCATAGGCCAGTTGTTTTACCAAGAGTCCCTACCTGTTCATCTACCGCTATTCGACTTACAACCTGCAACAATCTAGATGCAAAATCTTGGTGATGCTTATCAGGTCCCTGATGTATTTTTGAAAGCTGCTGTCTTAACTCCAGCTGACAGTAATCGACGCCATGCTCCCGATGTCGCTCCACTGATCTGACCATATGCAGCTTGGGGATATAAAATCTGCGCCTCTTGGGAGGAGTATTCTCCTTGGCCCACAAACATGTCTAGATTAATCCTATTCAGTTCATCTCCTCTATTTCTTTCAGCTTGCTCTTTGCATCTGTCCCAAAAATCGGTCTTCCATAACAAATATTCTCTGCCCGACAAACATGCCTTAGCAACCATATGCCAATTAGAGGGAGTCAAGGCCTCTTGTGAAATAGTTTCCAGTATAGCTAATGTAAATGGTGCTGTTGCTCCATATTGTGCCACAGGAGTTTTGAGGTCCTTCAGGGACTTAGGAGACAAAGTCTGATATTCGCATCTCCCTTCTCTGATCATCAAAGCCTGTAGTTTCTACTGAATAGGCATGAAATCCTTCTAAATCATCTCCCCACAGCAAGGCTGACTGAACAGTCTTCTGTAAAGGGGAGAGACACTTCCTAACATCGGGTGGCTAAGCTTGGATGGGAGCCAAGAAGGGGGAGGGTATGGATCCATGATTCACAAGCAAGGCTCTAGTGGGAGCCAATTGAGGGGCTGTTGAGACACAAGGGGTGTCCTTGCCACCTCCAGGAGAGGTCTCCTCCTTAGAAATTGAGGAATGAGTCACCATATCTTCAATATGGGCATCTCCTCTTTTGAACTCAAAGCACGACACAAAGGCACTTCCTTTTTCAAAAAT
>NW_007020202.1:0-559 GCF_000164805.1 Carlito syrichta
CCACACCCTCTCCAGCAGCTGTTATTTTTTGAGTTGTTGATAATTGCCATTCTGACTGGAGTTAGGTGGTATCTCAGTGTGGTTTTGATTTGCATCTCCCTGATGATTAGTGAGGTTGAGCATTTCTTCATGTGTTTGTTGGCTGCTCGAATGTCTTCTTTTGTGAAGTGTCTGTTCATATCTTTTGCCCATTTTATAATGGGGTTGTTTGTTTTCTTCTTTTCAGTACGCTTCAGTTCCTTGTAGATCCAGGATGTTAAGCCTTTGTCAGACCTAGAGTTGGCAAAGACTTTTTCCCAGTCTGTAGGCTGTCTCCCTGCTCTCTTGATGGTTTCTTTGGCTTTGCAGAAGCTTGTCAGTTTAATAAGGTCCCATTTGTCTATCTTCTCTCTTAAGTCCTGTGGGTTTCGGGTTTTGTACAGAAATTGGGTGCCAGTTCCGATTTCCATGAGAGTATTTCCTTCCTTTTCTAAGGTTCTTATGGTTTGAGGTTTTACATTTAGGTCTCTGATCCATTTGGAGTTAAAGCTTTGTGCATTGGGGATAGATAGGGGTCCTG
>NW_007020203.1:0-366 GCF_000164805.1 Carlito syrichta
CCTGGTTAAATCAGTTCGCTGGCCAGCAAGTTAGCTAGTTCATTAGGTAGCTAAGTTGGCTGGCAAGCCAGTGGGCTATGTAGGTAGTTAGCTAGTTAACACAGTTGGCTAGCCATCTGGCATCTAGTTATGTCAGCTAGTTAAGTCAGCTGGCTATACAGCTGTCTAGCTAGGTAGCTAGGTAGTTAAGTCAGCTGAATAGCCGGCGGGCTAGCTAGTTATGTCATCGAGATATGTGAGCTGACTAACTGGCTGGCTATTGAGATGGCTCACTAGTTAAGCCAGCTGGCTAGCCTTATGACTATCTAGTTAAGACAACTAGTTAAGTCAGCCGGTTAGCCGCCCGGCTAGATAGTTGGCTGGCAA
>NW_007020204.1:0-2354 GCF_000164805.1 Carlito syrichta
TTCGAGTCTCACTCTTTCGCCCTGACTGGAGTGCAGTGGCTGCTCCCAACCACTGCAGCCTCGACGTGCTGGGCTCCTGCGATCCTTCCAGCTCAGTCTTCCAAGTAGCTGGAATCACAGGCATGTGCTACCATGCTCAGCTGATTTTTTGATTTATTGTAGAGATGAGGTCTCGCTGCCCAGGCGGGTCTTGAACCCGCAGGCTCAGGCAATCCACTCACCTCAACCTCCCAAAGGCGTGGGATTACAGGCTGAGCCACCAAGCCCGGCTTGTTTTGTTTTTGATGAGGATTCTTTTGGTTATTCTTAGACTTTCATGTTTCCGTGTGAATTCCTAAATTGTTGTTTCTAGGTCTGAGAATAATGTTGCTGTTAATTTGGTAGGTATTGTGATAAATCTGTAGACGCCTTAGGCAGAATGGAAATTTTAACAAGGTTGACTCTTTCAATCCATAAGCATGAAATATTTTTCCACTTGTTTGTGTCATCTTTGATTTCTTTGAGCAGTGTTTTGTAGTTTTCATTGTAAAGGTCTTTCATGTCTCTGGTTAGGAATATGCCAAATATTTCATTTTCTTGGTGACTATTGTGAATATAATTGTGTTTATTTTGGGGGGGAGTTCTGTTTTTTTTTTATTATGGGTGTATAGAGACACAATTGTCTTTTGCACATTTATTTTATACCCTGAGACTTTTCCAAAGTCCTTTATCAGTACAAGGAGGTTCTATTTGGTTTACAAGGTATAGAATCATGTCTTCTGCAAACAGAGATAACCAGACTTCCTCTTTTCCTTTTTAGATACCCCTGATCACCTTCTCTTCCCTGATGACTCTAGCTAGGTCTTCCAAAAGTATGTTCAACAGGAGGGGAGAGAGTGGGCATTCTTGTCTTTTTCCAATTTTCAGGGGAAATGGTTAAAATTTCTGTCTGTTTAGCAGAATGCTGGCTGTGGGTTTCACATAGATGGCTCTTACTATGTTGAGGTATGTTCCAACTATGACTATTTTATGAGGGTTTTTATCAAGAAGGGGTGCTGGATATTATCAAAAGTTTTTTCTACATCTGATGATATAATAATGTGGTTTTTGATTTTACATCTGTTTATGTATTTAATTTCATTTATGGTCTTACAAATGTTGAACTGGACTGGCATCCTGGATGAAGCCTACTTGGTTGTAGTGGATGATTTTTGGGATGTGTTGTTGAATCTCTTTTGCTAGGATCTTGTTGAGAATTTTAGCTTCTGTGTTCATCAAGGATATTGACTTGTAGTTCTATTTCTTTGTTGGGTCTTTACCTGGCTTGGGTATCAATGTTATGTTAGCTCTATAAAATGATTTGAGGAGAGTTCCATCTTTCTCAGTCGCCTAGAATACTTTCAACAGGATTGGCATCAGTTCCTCCTTGTACGTTTTGTAGATTTCTGCCCGAAAGCCATCTAGTCCATGACTCTTTTTTTTGTAGGTAGGTTTCTAATGACATAGGCAATTTTCTGGATTTTTATTGGTCTATTTACAGTCTCAACTTCTTGTTTCAACCTAGGGAGGTTGTGTGATGCCAGAAAATTTTGCATTTTCTTTAGGTTTTCAAGTTTGTATCCATACAAGTGTATTTGGTAGTCTCTGATAATCTTTTGTATTTCTTCAGGGTCAGATGTGGCTTCACTTTTTTGTTATTGATTGTTTTTATTTGGGCTTTTTATCTCTTATTTATGGTCAGTTCAGCTAGGGGACCATCAATCTTGTTTATTCTTTCAAAGAATCAGATTTTTGTTTCATTGATTTTTTTTTTTTTTTTTTGAGTTGGAGTCTCACTGTCACCCAGACTGGAGTGCGGTGGCCGCTCACGGACACTGCAGCCTCAACCTGCTGGGCTCCGGTGATCCTTCCTCCTCAGCCTTCTGAGTAGCCAGAATTACAGGCATGCGTTAACATGCCTGGTTGATTTTTTGATTTATTGTAGAGATGAGGTCTTGCTGCCCAGGCGGGTCTCGAACCCGTGGGCTCAGGCAATCCACTCACCTCGGCCTCCCAAAGTGCTGGGATTACAGGCTAAGCCACCGAGTCCGGCTTGATTTTTTTGTATTATCTTTTTGTCTTCTATGTCCTGGTTTTGGGCTTTTATTTGGTGATCTGGATTATTCTACTGAAGTTAGGGTTTTTGACGATCTTCCTTTTCTAGCTTCCTTAGATGCCTTGCTAGGCTATTAACTTGTAATCTTTCCATTTTCTTCATGTGCATTTGTAGAGATATGAATTCCCCTTTTACTACTGCTTTCATGGCAGCCTAGAGATTTTGGAAAGATGTTTCTTCTTCTTCTTCTTCTTTTTTTTGAGGATGTCTCCTCTTTTAT
>NW_007020205.1:0-3427 GCF_000164805.1 Carlito syrichta
TAGGTAGCTACCTAGTTAAGTCAACTGGCTATCCACCTGGCTAGCTATTTAAGTCAGCTGGTTATCCAACTGGATAGCTAGGTAGCAACCTAGTTAAGTCAGCTGCCTAGCAAGCAGGCCATCTAGTTAAGTCAACTAGTTAACTCAGATGGCTAGCCAGTTGGCAAGCTAGGTAGCAAGCTAATTAAATCAACTGGATAGCCAGCTGTCTAGCTAAATGAGTCATCTAGGTAAGTCAGCTGCCTAGCCAGTTGACTAGCTAGGTAGCAAGCTCTTTAAGTCAACTGACTAGCAAGTTGGTCAGCTAATTAAGTCACCTAGTTAAGTCAGCTGGCTCGCCAGCTGGCTAACTAGGTAGCTTGCTAGTTAATTGAGCTTGCTAGCCAGGTGGCTACGTAGTTAAGTCACCTAGCTAATTCAACTGTCTAGTCAGGTGACTAGCTATGTAGCAAGCTAGTTAATTGAGCTGTATAGCAAGGAGCTCCGCTGGTTAATTCAGTTAGATAAGTCACCTAGCTAGCCATCTGGCTAGCTAGGTAGAGAGCTAGTTAAGTCAGCTGACTAGCCACCAGCCTAACTACTTAAGTCAGTTAGCTAACTCATTAACCAACTTAAGTCAGCTAGCTATCTCGTTAGTCAACTAGTTAAGTCAGCTAGCTAAGTCATCTAGCTAACCAGCTAGCTAGCTAAGTCACCTAGTTCACTAGTTAGCTAACTATATAAGTCAGCTACTTAAGTCTGCAACCTAATTAGTTAGGTAATCAGATAAGTCAGCTAGTTATTCAGCTAATTAAATAGTTAGCTAACTAATTCAGGGAATTAAGTCAGCTAGTTAACTAGTTAAATCAGCCAGTTAAATCAGCTAATTAGCTAGATAAGTCAGCTAGCTAAGTAAGCTAGTTATGTCAGCTTTCTAATTTTGTCAGCTGGTTAAGACAGCTAGCTAGCTAGTTAGATAATGAGTTAAGTCAGCAGGTTGATTCAGGTAGTTAGCTAGGTAACTAATGGGTTAAGTCAGCTGGTTGAGTCAGCTAGCAAGCTAGTTAGCAAACTGGTTGAGTCAGTTGATTGAGTAGGCCAGCTAGTTAGTTAGTTAATGAGTTAATTCAGCTGAATGTGTCAGCTAGATAGCTAGTTAGCTAACGAGTTAAGTCAGCTGATTGTGTCAGCTAGGTAGATCGTTTGCTAATGAGTTAAGTCAGATAATTAAGTCACCTACTTAGAACGTTAGATAACAAGTAAGCTAACTAGTTAGCTAGCTAGCCGGTTAAGTCAGCTAGCTTGCTAAATAGCTAATTATTTAAGTCAGCTTGCTAGCAGGTAGCTAGCGAGTTAGCTAATTATTTAAATCAGCTGGCAAGCTACATAGCTAGCAAATTAGCTAACTATTTAAGTCAGCTGACTAGTAAGTAGCTAGCTAGTTAAGTCAGTTAGTTAAGTCAGCTAGCTAGTCAGCTGGCTTGCTAGGGAGTGAGCTAGTTTAGTCAGTTGTTTAGACAGCTGGATAACTGGTTAATTCAGCTAGTTAAGAGAACTGGCTAGCCAACTGGCAAGGAAGGTAGCTAGTTAGTTGAGTCAGCTAGATAGCTAAATAACTAGCTAGTGATGTCAGCGAGTTAAGTCAGCTGGCTACCCAACTGGCTAGCTGCTTAACTCAGCTAGTTTATTCAGCTGTCAAGTCATCTGGCTATGTAGGTATCTAGCTAGATAATTCAGCTTGCTACCAAGCAGGCTAGCTGTTAAATTCACCTAGTTAAGTCAGCTGGCTAGTCTGCTGACTTGGTAGGTAGCTAGCTAGTTAAGTGAGCTGGCTAGCCAGCTTGCTAGCTTAAGTCAGCTAGGTAAGTCAGCTGACTAGTCAGCTGGAAAAATAGATGGTCAACTAGTTAAGTCAGCTGGTTAGCCAGGTGACTAGCTAGTTAAGTCAGCTAGTTAAGTCAGCTGGCAACCAACTGCCTAGCTAGTTAAGTCAACTCATGAAGTCACTTGGCTACCCAGCTGGTTAACTAGTCTAAAGCTAAATAAGTCAGATGGCTAGCCATCTGGCTAGCTATTTATTTCATCTAGTTAAGTCAGCTGGCTAGCTAGGAAACAAGCTACATAAGACGCTAGTTATGTCAGCCTGCTAGCTAGTTAAGTCAGCTAGTTAAGTCAGCTGGCTACTTAATTAGCCAGCTAAGTAGCTAGCTAGTTAAGCTAGTTAGTTAAGCCAACTGACTACTAGGTAGTAAGTTGCTTAAGTCAGCTAGTTAATTCAGCTTGCTAGCTAGTTAAGTCAGTGAGTTAAGTCAGTTGTCGAGCCAGTTGTCTAGTCTGGGTAGCTAGCTAGTTAAGTCTGCTGGCTAGCCAGTTAACTATTTAGGAAAATAGCCTTGTTAAGTCAGCTCTCTGGCTAGCTGGTTAGCTTCGGTAGCTAGGTAGTTCAGTCAGCTGGCAAGCCAGCAGGCTATGTAGGTAGTTAGCTAGTTAAAACAGCTGGCTATCCAGCTGGCTAGCTAAGTACCTAGGCAGTTAGGTCAGCAAGTGAGCCAGCTGGGTAGATAGTTAAGTCACCTGGTTAATTCAGTTGGCTAGACAGCTGGCTAGTTAGGTAGTGAGATAGCTAAATCAGCTGTCTTGCCTGCTGGCTATCTAGTTAAGTCACTTAGTTAAGTCAGCTGGCTAGTCAGCTGAAGCTAAGTAGCTTGCTATATAAGTCATCTGGCAAGTTAGTTAAGTCGACTAGTTAAGTCAGCTTGCTAGTCAGCTGGCTAGCTATAAAGCAAACTAGTTAATTCAGCTGACTAGCAAGCAGGCCAGCTGTTTAAGTCAGCTAGATAAGTCAGCTTACTAGTCAGTTGACTAGCTAGGTAGTGAGCTAGTTAAGTCAGTTGGCTAGCCAGCAGTCTAGCTAATTAAGTCAGCTTTCTAGCTAGGGAGAGAGCTAGTTTAGTCAGTTGTCTAGTCATCAGGAGTCTAGTTCTGTCAGCTAGTTAAATCAGCTGGCTATCCATCTGTCTAGCTAGGTACCTAGCTAGTTAAGACTGCTGGATAGCCAGCTGGCTACTTCGTTAATTTGCCTGTTAAGTCAGCTGGCTAGCCTCCCGGCTAGCTAATTAGCTAGGCAATTAAGTCAGTTGGCTAGCCAGCTGGCTTGCTAAATCACCTAGTTAAGTCAGCTTGCTAACCAGCTTGCTAGTTAGGTAGCTAGCTTGTTATGTCAGCTGTATAGCCAGCTGGCTAGATAGTTAAGTCACCTAGTTAAGTCAGCTGACTAGCCAGCTGGCTAGCTATGAAGTTTGCTATTTATCCTGCTAGCTAGAGGTTTGACTAGCTAGATATGTCACCTAGTTAATTCAGCTGGATAGCCAGATGGCTAGCTATGTAGCAAGCTATTTAATTCAACTGTCTATAAAGCAGGCCAGCTAGTTAAGACAGCTAGTTAAGT
>NW_007020205.1:3683-5131 GCF_000164805.1 Carlito syrichta
AACCAGTTGGCTAACTAGTTAAGTCAATTCATTATGTCAGTTGGCCAGCCAGCCCACTATAGTTAAAAAGCTAGTTAAGTCAGATGGGTAGACAGCTGGTTAGCTAGTTATTTCAGCTATTTAAGTCAGCTGGCTAGCTAAGTAGCTGACTATTTAAGTCAGCTAGTTGTGTCAACTAGCTGGCTAGTTAAGTCAGCTAGATAACTATCTAGTTAGTTAGCTAGCTATGTATCTAGGTAGTTATTTCAGCTAGTAAAGTCAGCTGGGTAGCTAGGGAACTAGCTAGTTAAGTCAGCTAGATAAGTCAGTTGGCTAGCCAGCTGCCTAGTTTGGTAGCTAGCTATATGAGTCAGCTTGCTAACCAGCTGGCTTACTAGTTCACCTAGTCAAGTCAGCTTTCTAGCCAGCTGGATACTTAGGTGGCTAGATAGATATGTCAGCTGGCAAGCATGCAGGACACGTATGTACCTAACTAGTTATGTCAGCTGGCTAGCCACCAGGCTAGCTAGTGGTGTTGGCTAGCTAATTCAGTTGGCTAGTCAGCTGGCTAATGAGTTCAGTCACATAGTTGAGTGAGCTGGCTAGCCAGATGGCTAACTGTTTAAATCTGCTAATTAAATCAAGTGGCTATCCATCTGGTTAGCTAGGTAGCTAGCTACTTAAGTCAGCTGGCTAGCCAGCTGGCTAGCTGGTTACATTAGGTGGTTAAGTCAGTTGGCTAGCCACCTGGCTAGGTAGGTAGCTAGCTAATTAAATCAGTTTGCTATATGGCTGGCTAGCTAGTAAAGTCAGCGAGCGAAGTGAGCTTTTTAGCAGGCTGGCTAGCTAGGTGGCTAGCTAGTTAAGCCAGCTGGCAAGTCAGATGTCTATCTAGTTAAGTCAGCTAGTTAAGTCAGCTGGTTAGCCTGCTGGCTAGCTAGGTGTCTGGCAAGTTAATCCGGCTGGATAGCAGGTTGGTCAGGTAGGTGGCCAGCTAGTTAAACTGGCTGGCTAGCCAGCTGACCAGCAGGTTAGCTGGCTAGGTAAGCCGTCAGGCTATCTGACTGTCCACCCAGCTGCTGGCTATTCAAGCTGGCTGGCTAGCCAGCTGGCCAGCCTGTTAGCTGGCTAGTCACCTAGCCAACCAGGTAGGTAGCTTATTAAGTCAGCTGGCTATCCAGCTAGCCAGCCAAATAACTTCTCAGCTAGATAAGTCAGCCAGCTAGCCATCTGGCTAGTTAAGTTAGCTAACCTGTCTGCTAGCTCGTCAGCTAGCTAGTTAAGTCAGCTAGCCAGCTAACTAGCCAGTTAGCTAGCTAGTTATGTTAGCTGGCTAAACAGGTAGATTGCTGGAGTCCAATTCCAGCCGGGTCAGGGTACCCCAAAGGTGGAGACGATGTCAGCGATTGGGGGGAAGAAAAGAGAAAGAGAGAGAGAGAAAGAAAGAAAGAGACTGGACTCCAGTTTAG
>NW_007020206.1:0-715 GCF_000164805.1 Carlito syrichta
GAATCACCCCTAGCCATGTGACTAGAGCTCCATTGCCTCTCAGTGTACCTGCTTGCCCCTTCAATGATACGGAAAAGGACTGATCACTCATCCGGCAAGATGCTGGCTTCCTGAAATGGGGAGACAGTGCTTATAACTCTAAGGTGTACTATCCTCTACCCAGTGAAAGACAGTATATTAGTGACTGGGGTTTTAATTATTTACTCTTGCTGCAGCTAGAAGGCACTCCAATGAATGGGTACCCCCAACACTTTCATTTAAAATTGGAATAAGACAAGCCATTCAGCCTCATTTGTGGAGAGCCCTCACAGCCCTTCAAGGAGTCAGCCTGTCTAGGCCTGTTGGACAAACTCAGCTGTATCACATTAGGGCATGCTTATAGTCCTCTTATGTGTTTTTAGTATGGAATGAGTACAAAACTGTTAAAATTGAGTATCATAACAATGTTTATAATGTGTCTTGTACTGAGTGTATTTTAACTGATTGTTTAACTAATGCCTTTTATGAAGGTTTTGTTATTCTTAAGCAGTCAACTTATTTTATGATTCCTGTACACTTGTCATCTCATTGGTATGATGAATATGGCTTGCAGACACTGCGTGATATTCGTTCTCTTTTGGAAAGACAAAAAAGATTATTGTCTCCTTTAATTTTAGAAATTACAGCTTTGATAGCTATTCTACTTCAGTACAGTTTCAGCCATAGCTCTATCTAA
>NW_007020207.1:0-676 GCF_000164805.1 Carlito syrichta
ATCAACCTGACCAATTTGAACTAAAGCAAACTCCAAGCTCAATTCAGATCACTCTTAGTTGCCCTGGAATTAAGTGTGAGGCTAGAAGGACCAATGACGGCAATGCCCTTGAGGACATGGGAAGTCTCTGCATTGTAACCAACGCCATAGATGGCCAGTTTCATTGACTGTGCAGAAACATTCACTAGGCGAGTCCTGATATCAAGCCTCAATCTGGGATTCTGGCAATAAAATTGAAATTGAAGTACTTCTATGCTTGATTTTTTTATTCAATCCTATAAATTACCTTTGGACTAAAATTAGTAAGCTCAACAGCAACTAGACTTCTTGGTTTTGTATTTAATTGTCTTTATGTCTCCATGGCTTAATAATGTTCTTTTCCCACAAAAGAATAACAATCCGTGCAGTTCAGACTTTCTGCTGGAGGACATGGTTCAACATAAAACAACCTCATGGGTGGGAATCTATGGATGACTGCTTGCGGTCGTGAGCATGGTGACCAGTGGCTGCACAGAGTAAGGAGACCTATTTCCACTCCTTTTGTGACAGACCACTGATACTGCCCATCAATCCTTGAGTTTGGTACACCCCTGCCATCCCTGCCATAATGTCGGTGGCACCGCAAATGTGAAGCACACTTACAGGACAGGCTTGGATTCCTGCTGCTGTTGGAAAA
>NW_007020208.1:0-801 GCF_000164805.1 Carlito syrichta
AAAATGCTCAATCTCACTGATCACCAGAGAAATGCAAATTAAAATGAAAACAAGCTAACACCTCACACCTATCACGCACACCTATCAGGATGGCTATTGTTAAAAAGTAAAAAAATAAAAATAAAAAAACAGCTGTTGGTGAAGCTGCAGAGAAAAGAAAATGCTTTACACTGTTGGTAGGAAAGTAAGTTAGTTCAACCTTTGTGGAAAGCAGTGTGGCATTTTCCCAAAGAACTCAAAATTGAGCTGCCATATGACCCAGCAATACCACTTCTGGAAATATACCCAAAGGTACATAAACTGCTCTACCAAAAGTACACCTGCACATATATGTCCATTGCAGCACTATTTATAATAGCAAAAAACATGGAACCAACCCAGATGCCCATTGAAAGTAAACTGGATGAAGAAAATGTACCTATACATGACACACTATTACACAGTCATAAAGAAGAACAAAATCATATCCTTTGCAGCAACATGGATGCAGCTGGAGACCATCATTCTTTTCTCCTTCTCCTTCTCCTTCTCCTTCTCCTTCTCCTTCTCCTTCTCCTTCTCCTTCTCCTTCTCCTTCTCCTTCTCCTTCTCCTTCTCCTTCTCCTTCTCCTTCTCCTTCTCCTTCTCCTTCTCCTTCTCCTTCGAGTTGAAGTCTCACTCCTTTGCCCAGGCTGGATTGCAGTGCCACCCTCACCACCACCCCAGTGTCGACCTGCAGGGCTCTAGCGATCCTTCCGCCTCAGTCTTCCAGGTAGTCGGACTACAGGCATGTGCCACCATGCCCAGCTAATTTTTGATTTA
>NW_007020209.1:0-731 GCF_000164805.1 Carlito syrichta
TTCTGCTGTGATTAGAGCTGCAACAAACATATGTGCGCAGGTATCTTCTTTGTAGAATAATTTGAGTTCCTCCAGCTTATTCCCAATAGGGGAATTGCTGGGTCATATGAAAGGTCAATTTCTAGTTCTTTCAGAAAGTTCCAGACTGTTTTCAGAGAGATTGTACAAGTTTGCATTCCCACCAGCACTGTAGAAGCATTCCTTTTTCTCCACTTCCTCGCCAGCCAGCATCTGTTGTTGTTTGCTTTATTAATGATGGCCATTCTTACAGAGGTTAGGTGGTATCTCAGTGTGATTTTGCTTTGCATTTCTCTGATGATGAGTGAGGCTGAACACTTTTTCATGTGTCTGTTGGCTGTCTGTATATCTTCTTTTGAGAAGTGTCTATTCATGTCTTTTGCCCACTTTTTAAAGGGGCTTTTTTTCCCCTCTTCAGTGTGTTTGAGTTACTTGCAGATCCCAGATGTTAGGCTTTTGTCAGATATACAGTTGGCAAATATTTTTTTTCCATTCTGTGGGTTGTCTCCCTGCTCTCTTGATGGTTTCTTTTACTTTGCAGAAGCTCGTTAATTTGTTGAGGTCCCACTTATCCATCTTATTTCTTAAGGTATTGGTCTTTAAGGTTCTGAGTAGGAATTGGTTACCAGTTCCAATTTTCCATAAGGGTGTCTTCTGGATTTTCTAAGACTCTTATAGTGTGAGATTTTATGTCTAGATCTTCAATCCATTTA
>NW_007020210.1:0-604 GCF_000164805.1 Carlito syrichta
TTTTGTCTGAATTAAGATCACTACTCCTCCTTTCTTTTGTATTCTGTTCACCTGAAAGTTTGTTTTCCATCCTCTTACTTTGAGTCTGTGGGTGTCCTTTCTAGTGGGGTGAGTCTCTTGAAGGCAATATATTGTTGCCTGATGATATTTTTTTCCATTTTGCCATTCTATGTCTTTTTAGTGGTGCATTTAGTCCATTTACATTTAGGTTAATAATTGAAATGCAAGAGTTGATCCCTGTCATATGGTTCTTACAGAGTTGTTGTTCCTGTTTGTTTGTTGTCTTTTTTTGGGTTTTGGAGTTGGTTCATGTGTGTTTTTAATCTTTTGCCTGTACTCTTGTGAAGAATATTGTTCTTTTTTCCTTTTCGTCTGTTTTCTATACTTTCTTAAGTGTTTCTTGTAGAGGTGGTCTGGTGGCAGCATAGGTTCTTAGGAATTGGATATCTGGAAAAGATTTCAATTCTCCGTCACTAATGAAGCTGTTTGGCTGGGTAGGTTATTCTTGGTTGAAATTGTTTATCTTTTAGAACTTTGAAGATAGGGCTCCAGACTCTCCTAGCCTGAAGGGTTTCCATGGATAAATCTGCTGCTATTCCAATTG
>NW_007020211.1:0-710 GCF_000164805.1 Carlito syrichta
CTGGGATTCAAATGTGGGCCACCACGCCAGGTCTTCTGGTTAGTTTTCGATGAAGGATCGAGGCCAGGCTCTGGGGCTCAGCCTCATCATCCAAACTCTTTGAGAGACTGAGGCCAGCAACTGGCCTGAGCCCGTGGGCTGAGTCCGGGGGGATCGCTGGAGCCCGTGATTTCAAGTATGGCAGTTAACGACGGTCATGTCCCTGGACCCCAGTCTGAGCCACAGAGCCAGACCCTGTCTCCAAAAGCATGAGAGTTGTACACAGATTCCCAACTTGTGGTGTGTTCACAGAGTGACTGGCTTTAGTCCCAGGACCCTCAGCGTGACTCGTCTCTACTCTCCATCGCAAATGTGCCAGGCATTGTGACTGTGCCTCTCATTCTGGCTCCTCAGAACACCAGGGAAAGCCTCACAGGAGATCAGTGGGCCAAGGCTGTGGTGGAAGTAACCAAATCACTGCCCAGCAACCTGGGTGAAGTAGTGAGACTCTGAATCAAATAAAAAATAAAAAAGTGAAAGAAAGAAGAGCATTCATTTGTGTATGGAGTTGAGATCATCGTGAACAGACAGAGATCATTTGGGGTGGAGGCTTCAGCCTTGACACTAGAGTTCCCAAAAGATGGTAAATCAGCAGACAATCGGGCTGTGGCTTTACAAGGCTAGGCAGGAGACCACTGGAGCCCAGGAGTTCCAGACCAGCCTGGGCCATG
>NW_007020212.1:0-1013 GCF_000164805.1 Carlito syrichta
GCCTCCTTCCCAAATGATCTCTATCTGTTCATGATGATCCCAACTCCATCCACAATTGGATGCTCTTCTTTTCTTCCTTTTTTTTTTGAGTCGGTGTCTCACTCCATTGCCTCGCCTGCTGGGAGGTGGCTCATTCCCATCCACAGAAGTCTTGGCACTCCGGGCTCTGATAATCCTTCCCCCACCTGGCCTTCTGAGGAGCCAGAATGTCAGAGGCATGCCACTATGCTTGGTTGATTTGGGATGGAGAGTAGAAACAAGAACTTGCTGAGTTTCCCGGACCCGTCTTGAATCCATGGGCTCAGGCTTGACCTCCCAAAGTGCTGGGATGATGAGACTGAACCCATGAGCCCGGCCTTGATTCTTCATCAAAATGAACCAGAAGGCTGGATGTGATGGCCCAGGCCTGGAATCCCAGTGCTCTGGGAGACCGAAGCAGAAGGATGGCTGGAGCCCAAGAGCACAAGGCCAGCACGGGCCACGCAGGGAGACCTCATCTCTGCACCCATCAAAACCGAGATTCTTGGGTCGTGGTGCCCATCATTCTGGCCACTCTGGAGGCTAAGGTTGGAGGATTGCCGGAGCCCACAATTTCAAGGCTGGCAGAAAACAACGATCATGTCCCTGGGCACCAGCCTGGGCCACAGAGCCAAACCTTGTCTACAAAAACATCAGAATCATACAGATTCTGTGCGTGGTGTGTTCACAGGGCAACTGGCTTTAGAGACAGAAAAAATGGGAATGGGGGGAAGAAACTTCCCCTGGTGAGGGATGTGTCCCTGGTTTTCTTGGCAGAATGTCCTTGTGGCCGAGTTGGAGGGCCAGCACATTTCTCACCTTGGATAGGAAAGCAGACAAGTAACCGGCCAGGAAGGGTCAGGAATTCCTGCAACAAAGCGAGTGCAGTCATTTGGGGGTATTAGGGCTGGAAGGTGCCGAGCTTGTGGGACCCTAACATGTGGAGAGGCAGGGGTGAAGAACTGAGAGCAAATATTTGCAGGAAAATGGGTTTC
>NW_007020213.1:0-750 GCF_000164805.1 Carlito syrichta
GGCCAGATCACCCACCATGGAAGACCAATCAGAATAGCAGTAGATTTATCTGCAGAAACCCTGCAGGCTAGGAGAGCTTGGAGCCCTATCTTCAAAGTCCTAAAGGATAAACAATTTCAACCAAGAATAACCTACCCAGCCAAGCTAAGCTTCATCAGTGAGGGAGAATTAAAATCTTTCCCAGATATCCAATCCCTAAGAACTTATGCAGCCACAAAACCATCTCTACATGAAACACTTAAGAAAGTACTAAACACAGAAGAAAAGGAAAAAAGAACAACGTTCTGCACAAGAGTACAGGGAAAAGAATAAAATATACACGAACCAACCCCAAAAGCAAAAGAAAGACAAAAAAAAGAAAAAACCAAGTGGAAGAACAATAACTCAATAAGAATTCCATGATAAGGATGAACTCTCACATTTCAATAATTAGTCTGAATGTGAATGGACTAAACGCACCACTGAAAAGACATAGAATGACAAAATGGATAAAATATCACCAGGCAACAATATACTGCCTTCAAGAGACCCATCTCACTAGAAAGGACATACACAGACTCAAAGTAAGAGGATGGGAAACAAATTTTCAGGCGAATGGAACACAAAAGAAAGGAGGAGTCGCGATCCTAATTTCAGACAAAATACCATTTAAGCTATCAAAACTTAAAAAAGATACAGAGGGCCACTACATAATGATAAAAGGTTCACTCCATCAACAAGAAAATATCTAATCCTAAACATATATGCACC
>NW_007020213.1:2237-2988 GCF_000164805.1 Carlito syrichta
AGGCGATTGAAAAAGATGGAACTCTCCCCAAATCATTTTACGAAGCCAACATCACATTGATACCCAAAGAGGTAAAGATCCAACAAAGAAAGAGAACTACAGGCCAATATCTTTGATGAACATAGATGCTAAAATTCTCAACAAGATCCTAGCAAACCGGATTCAGCAATACATCTCAAAAATCATCCATCATGACCAAGTAGGCTTCATTCCTGGCATGCAAGGCTGGTTCAATATTCGTAAAACCATAAATGTAATTAAATACATCAACAGATGTCAAAACAAAAACCACATGATCATATCACTAGATGCAGAAAAAGCTTTTGATAAAATCCAGCACCCCTTCTTGATAAAAACCCTTGAACATCTAGGCATACGAGGAACATACCTCAAAATAGTAAAAGCCATCTACGAGAAACCCACAGCCAGCATACTCCTAAATGGACAAAAATTGGAACCAATTCCCCTGAAAACTGGAACTAGACAAGGATGCCCACTCTCTCCCCTCCTGTTCAACATAGTATTGGAAGTCCTGGCTAAAGCAATCAGAGAAGAGGAGGCAATCAGAGGTATTCAAATAGGAAAAGAGGAAGTCAAGTTATCTCTCTATGCAGATGACATGATGGTGTACCTTGAAAACCCAAGAGAATCTGTCAAAGGTCTCCTTACATTGATAAAAGCCTTTGGCAAAGTCTCAGGATACAAAATAAATGTACAAAAGACAATCGCATTTCTCTACACCAATAATGAA
>NW_007020214.1:0-801 GCF_000164805.1 Carlito syrichta
CACAAACACACCACACACACACATGTACACACACTCAAGGACCAAACACTGAGCAGGGAAAAAGGTTAAAAATAAATTACTCTAAATAAGAAACACAGTCAAGGGTGGGCCAAATACACCTCTCTATATACAGTTAACCTGGTAAGTTTGAAACCAATAAGAGAACCAGTGATGAAAAATTTGCTTTTGTAATGAATTTCAGCTAGAGTGACGAGATCAGTCATTTTCAAGGGAATAAGAGACCTAGAAGCTATCAAGGACATAGTCTTAAGATTGTTGAAAGGAATCGCTGAATTAAATGAGATCACATATGCTACCTGAAATATGTAAAATAACTATGCTCCTGGCACAAAGTTAGTAATAATTAGGTAATATTATGATTATGATTTTGGTAAGAATGCCACAACAGGCCAGGCACGGTGGCTCAACCTGTAATCCTGCGCCTTGGGAGGCTGAGGTGAGTGGATTCCCTGAGCCCGCGGGCTCGAGACCCGCCTAGGCAACTTGGCAAGACCTCATCTCTACAATAAATCAAAAATTAGCCAGGCGTGGTAGCGTGCACCTGTAGTTTCAGCTATTTGGAAGGCTGAGGCGGAAGGATTGCCGGAGCCCAGCAGTCAAGGCTGTGGTGGCCAGAAGCGGCCACTGCACTCCAGTCTGGGCGACAGAGTGAGACTCCAACTTAAAATAAATAAATAAAAAGAATGCCACAACAACATAGCGGAGTGCATTCTTAGCACAATTTTGCTAGACAGAAGCATCAAGTAACAGTCATAACACAGTTAAGTGGCAGTGGCAGTG
>NW_007020215.1:0-319 GCF_000164805.1 Carlito syrichta
AAGCTATCAGTCTCCTTGTGAGGCCCCACCCTGATGACCCCACCTAATCCTAATTACCTTCCAAAGGCCACACCACACCTCCAATCAACATATACATTTGGGGATTAAGTTTCCAACACATGAAATTTGGGGAACACATTCAGACCATTGCATTTTGCCCTTTTCCATTGAAAGGCATATTAATAACTGCATCACATTTTTTTTTTTTTGAGTTGGAGTCTCACTCTATCGCCCAGACTGGAGTGCAGTTGCTGCTCCCAACCGCTGCAGCCTCGACCTGCTGGGCTCCGGCGATCCTTCCGCCTCAGCCTTCCAAGTA
>NW_007020216.1:0-679 GCF_000164805.1 Carlito syrichta
GAAACCCAGATTATAGTAGTCAAAAAGACAATATTCTAGAAAGCAAAAAGTATATAACATGAGAGGACATTGGGCTTTTCAGCTTTAGTAAATAATTTTACTGAAAGCCTATTACTGCCTAGTATGTGCTTCATCTTTTTGAAAAAGATGACAATGACATGAAGGCCGTGTTGACCCTCAAGGAACAGTATGTCTGCTGAGGCTGGCATTCTTATCGTATACCTCATGGTTCATCAATTTATAGCCATCAAAGCACAATGTTAAAAGAGAGTCAGGCTGAATTATAGCAACATAGAAAAAGTATGTTGAATTTTTTCATACCCTTATGGAAAGAACAAAAATGATAATCTCACATCACAAAAGCAAGACAATGTTTAGTAGCATTTCAGAATGAGGAGCTAAACAGACACGAATTTTCTAGTTACGGGGCAGTTGATTCTGTGTGAGTGAAGATATCGTCATGATATCCTCATGCTATAGTTGAAGCATGGCCCCAAATTGTCATATGCTAACTTAACAAAAAAATGAACTGACTAATAGAGAGAAATCAAACATTTATCTGAACTAGATCTTTGAAACGTCCCAATCTAAGCACTCATATTTTTAATAATCTCAATTTACGTAGATCTCTAAGAGAAAAGCCTTATCTAATGTTTTATAATAAATTAAATTTATTTAT
>NW_007020217.1:0-793 GCF_000164805.1 Carlito syrichta
CCTGAGCTCAGCAGATCAAGGCTGCAGTTGTTGTGAGTGTGTCACTGCACTCAAGCCTCGGTGACAGAGTGAGATTCCAACTAAAAAGAAAAAAAAATAGCAAATAAAAAACTAGGCAAGAATACTATATCCAGCAAAGCTATCCTTCAGATCATGAAGTATTTTCTTGCTTACTTTGGAAAATCTTTCCCAAAAAACAAAAATTAAGAGAATTATACCAGCTTTACAGTACTATACCAGCTTTACAATAAGTGATTAAAGGAGTTCTACATCTGAAAGCTAAAGGGATGATATCTACCCTCATAAAATCGCACAAAATGCTACAACTCACGGTAGAACAGATAAACAAAAGAGAAAGAGAAAAGGAGCAAACATTATCCCTACACAAAACCATCAAATTGCAAAGAAAATAAGAAAAAAACCCAAAAAACATACAAAAACATTTTTAAAAAACAAAAGTACTCACCTATCAATAACAACCTTGAGTATAAATGATTTACATTTCTCAACTAAAAGATATAGACTACCTGTATGGATAAGAAAAAACAAGACCCAACTCTATGCTGCCTACAGAAACTCACTTTACCTGTAAAGACATTCACTGAAAGTGAAGGAATGAAAAAATTATTTCACACAAATGGAATCAAGAAGCATGCAGTAGTACTTACACCAATATCAGGTAAAGTAGATGTAAGTCAAAAACATAAATAAAGACAAAGAAAGCCACATATGATAAAGGGATTATTTAGCTGGAAGAAATAGCAATTACAATATCTATGTACCCAATACCACA
>NW_007020218.1:0-777 GCF_000164805.1 Carlito syrichta
AAAAATATTCCATGCTCATGAAGTGGAAGAATCAACACTGTTAAGATGCCCATTCTTCCCAAGACAATCTGCATATTTAATGCAATACCCATTAAATTACCAGCAGCATTCTTCTCAGACCTAGAAACAACAATACAGGAATTTGTATGGAAACATAAATGACCATGAGTAGCCAAATAATTCTCAGGGAAAGAAAGAAAAAAAAGCAGGAGGTATCACACTCTCAAACTTTAAACTGTATTATAAAGCTGCAATAATCAAAACAGCCTGGTATTGGTAAAAGAACAGGCATATGGAGCAATGGAACAGGATATAGGTTCTAGAAGCAAAACCTCAATGTCTCAACCAACTCATCTTTGACAAAACCTCCACCATCAACCACTGGAGAGAGGAGAACCTATTCAGAAAATGGTGCTGGGAAAACATGCAGAATATTAAAACAAGAACCCTACCTATCACCATTCACAAAAATCAACTCTAAATGGATCAAAAACCTCAACGTAAAACCTCAAACTATAAGAACCTTGGAAAATGCAGGAGACACCCTATGGAAATTGGAACTGGCAACCAAATCCTGATCAAACTCCAAGTGTCCATACCATAAGAGATAAGATAGACAAGTGGGACCTCATCAAACTGACAAGCTTCTGCAAAGCCAAGGAAATCATCAAGAGAGTGAAGAGACAGCCCACAGACAGGGAAAATATATTTGCCAACTTTATATCCAACAAAGGTCAAACATCGAGGATCTACAAAGAACTCAAATATGATGAAAAG
>NW_007020219.1:0-492 GCF_000164805.1 Carlito syrichta
TCACAGGTGAGGGTTGGGAACCAAGTGTTGAGGGGAGCGAGGTTGGAAGTTTGAAAAATTATGCTGTTGATCCCTGATCTGAGGGTTAACAACTGCCATATTAAGTTTAGAGGTTGGTGAGGATTAGGGACTGCCCAAAGGGATTCCATCCCTGTCACGAAGAAGCAGAAGGAAAAGAAGCGCGACACAGTCTTAGCTTTAGAGGATTGTCCTTGTCCAGTCGGCTGCTCCATTTGGGTGCATAGTTTTTCAGCATAGCAGGGGTGTCAGCAAGTTTGACGTGGGTGTGGTATATCCAAGACGCGATGCCTTCCACCTTCAAGGCAGTGGGGGTGGACAGGATCACAACGTAAGGTCCTTTCCACCACGGCTGCGCAGTCGCATGTTGATGTCGCCGGATGCTCTTCCAATCACCCATTGGGAAATTGTGAGGAGTCTAAGCATCCTCTTACCATATGATATGGCTATCACACTCCTTGGTATTTACCCAAA
>NW_007020220.1:0-523 GCF_000164805.1 Carlito syrichta
GGTCCATATTACATCCTTTCCTTTATCTCTCTCTCCACATCTAACCCACTGAGTCCAGTTCATGCTGGAAATCATAAAATATAGCCCAAATCTGACCACTATCTTTCCTTTCTTTCTTTCTTTCTTTCTTTCTTTCTTTCTTTCTTTCTTTCTTTCTTTCTTTCTTTCTTTCTTTCTTTCTTTCCTATCTCTGCCATGGTGGAGCCATCATCATCTTCTGTCAGATGACTTCAACAGTCTCTTAACTGGTCTCCCTGCTTCTACTCTTGCGCTGTTAGTATATTCGAAGCACATCAGCCAGAGTCATTCTTTCTTTCTTTCTTTCTTTCTTTCTTTCTTTCTTTCTTTCTTTCTTTCTTTCTTTCTTTCTTTCTTTCTTTCTTTCTTTCTTTCTTTCTTTCTTTCTTTCTTTCTTTCTTTCTTTCTTTCTTTCTTTCTTTCTTTCTTTCTTTATTTTGAGTTGGAGTCTCACTCTGTCACACAGACTGGAGTGCAGAGGCCGCTCCCGGCCACCGCAGCATCG
>NW_007020221.1:0-761 GCF_000164805.1 Carlito syrichta
AGCCGGTACTCCGACAGCTTTGGCGCCCGAACCCAGGGACCTGACTCCGGTAATTGTATATATATGCTCCCCGTTTGTTCATTCATCTCGTGTCAGGACACACCTTGCCTTAGGGTGCTGCAGCCCCCCCCCGTAGTGCGCGGTTTGATAGGCAAGCAGATCGGTTGTATAGTGTCGCCGAAGGACTGTGCGACTTGTTATCGCCATAAAGAGAGATTCAGTTTTTGTAGAGATATTACTGTATATTGTGTATATTGGTGTTTTTACTGCTATGGGGAACTGTGGCTCCAAAGAAAAGCAAGACTATAAGTGAATCATGTCTAAAGCGTTAAAACATAAAGGTGTTAAGGTAAGCAAAGATAAAGTAAGTTCTTTTCTAGATTTTGTACAGAATGTTTCCTGCTAATTTCACTTAAACTCTTTCTTTGTCTAAGATAAAGCAAAAGGCAGATAAAAATTACGAGGATTTCATTTCTAAAATAACCACCACCATCAAACGAGTAATTACTAGCAAAGAGGCAGCAAAAATTTTAGTAAAACAATTGGCTGTTAAAAATGTTAATAACACTTGTTAGGCTTTAATAAGTCTGATAAAAAAGACCGGCAATATAATTGATTATATCAGACAATGCTAATGATAATTATGATGATTAAAAACCCTTCCTTCTTGCCACCCTTGCTGACCTCTCTCTAAAGTTTTGCTTAAAAGTTAAGACTACTGAAATAAAACCTGAACTAAGTCACACTTTTTCTTTTCCTTA
>NW_007020222.1:0-22162 GCF_000164805.1 Carlito syrichta
TTACTCCAAATGGATCAGAGACCTAAATGTAAAACCTCAAACCATAAGAACCTTAGAAAAGGAACGAAATACTCTCATGGAAATCGGAACTGGCATCCAATTCCTGTACAAAACCCGAAACCCACAGGACTTAAGAGAGAAGATAGACAAATGGGACCTTATTAAACTGACAAGCTTCTGCAAAGCCAAAGAAACCATCAAGAGAGCAGGGAGACAGCCTACAGACTGGGAAAAAGTATTTGCCAACTCTAGGTCTGACAAAGGCTTAACATCCTGGATCTACAAGGAACTGAAGCGTACTGAAAAGAAGAAAACAAACAACCCCATTATAAAATGGGCAAAAGACATGAACAGACACTTCACAAAAGAAGACATTCGAGCAGCCAACAAACACATGAAGAAATGCTCAACCTCACTAATCATCAGGGAGATGCAAATCAAAACCACACTGAGATACCACCTAACTCCAGTCAGAATGGCAATTATCAACAACTCAAAAAATAACAGCTGCTGGAGAGGGTGTGGTGAAAAGGGAACACTTCTACACTGTTGGTGGGAGTGTAAACTAGTGCAACCTCTGTGGAAAGCAGTGTGGCGATTCCTAAAAGCTCTAAAAATTGACCTTCCATATGACCCTGCAATCCCCCTACTGGGAATATACCCTGAAGAACACAAATCACTCTATAAAAAAGATACCTGCACACGTATGTTTATCGCAGCATTGTTCACAATAGCAAGAACCTGGAAACAACCATGCTGCCCATCAAAAGAGGACTGGATTAAAAAAATGTGGTACATATACACGATGGAATACTACGCAGCCATTAAAAAGAACAAAATCATGAATTTCGCTGCAACCTGAATGGAACTAGAGTCTATAATACTGAGTGACCTCTCACAAAAACAAAAATCCGAATATCACATGTTCTCACTCATATAATGAACCTTGAACATCCAATGCAATACTATGAGAAAATGACTGATGGTACTGGGAAACTATGGGGGGGAGGGGGATGGGATTAACAGTAACAAATATCTGTCGGGGGATGGGAAAACACTTCTTATCTACAGGGTGCCTGAATGAAACGTCATTGTACACCTAACCCTTAACTGTACCCCACAAAACCATAATATAAAATACTGATTAATGAAAAAAAAAAAGAAATATAAGCATAAAAAAAAAAAAAATTTCACCATATCCTTACCAATATTCCCAATTTTCATTTTTTGTTTGTGTTTTTCTAAGTATCCATCCTAATGTGTGTGAATTGTTATCTCATTGTGGTTTTGATTTTCATTTTAAAGATTAATGATGTTGAGCATCTTTTTTTTTTTTTTTTTGAGTTGGAGTCTCACTCTGTCACCCAGACTGGTATTATGAAGTTTCACTGAAATTGCTTATTAGTTCTAAGAGTTGCGTGTGTAATATTTAAGGTTTTTCACATGTAAGATTATGTTTATGTGAGGTATTACATTGATTGATACTTACTATATGTCAAGCCACACTTGCCTTCTAAGAATAAGCTCCTTTTGTTCATGATGTATAATCTTTTAATTCTGTTGTTGAATTGGGTTTGCTAGTATTTTGTTGAAGATTTTTGCATTAATATCCCTAAGAGATATCAGTCTAGAGTTTTCTTATAGTACCTGCCTGTCTTTGGTATGAAGATAATGCTGATCTTATAGGATGAACCAGAAAGTTTTCCCTTCTTTTCAATTTTTTGGAAGTATTTGAAAAGAATTGGTGTTAATTCTTTAAATATTTGGTAGAATTGACTAGTGAGGCCACTAGTCCAAGGCTTTTCATTCTTGGGACACTTTTAATTTCTGATACATCTTCTTACTAGTTATAGGTTTATTCATATTTTCTGTTTATTCACAATTCATTCTTAGTAGGTTTGTGTTTCTAGGTATTTGGCCATTTTTATCTAGGTTATACAATTTGTTGCATACTTTTGTTCATTGTATTATCTAATTGTTGTTTTTATTTCTGTAAAATCAGTAGTAATGTTCCCATTTTCATTTTTTATTTTAGTTATTTGAGACTTCTCTCTTGTTCTTTGTCAGTCTAGCTAAAGTTTATTAATTTTATTGACCTTTTCAAAGAACCAACTCTTGATTTGGTTTATTTTCTCAGTTGTTTTTCTATTCAATATTTTATTTATCTCTGCTCTAAACTTTATTATTTTCTTCCTTCTGCTAGCTTTGGGATTAGTTTGCTTCTCTCCCCCTCCCCCCACCAAGATACAAACTTTGGTTACTTATTTGAGATTTTTTTTTTTGAGTTGGAGTCTCACTCTCGCCCAGACTGGAGTGTAGTGGTCACTCCCGGCCACCGCAGCCTCGACCTGCTGGCCTCCAGCGATCCTTCCGCCTCAGCCTTCCAAGTTGCCGGAATTACAGGCATGCGCTACCATGCCCAGCTGACTTTTTGATTTATTGTAGAGATGAGGTCTCGCTGCCCAGGCGGGTCTCGAACCCGCGGGCTTAGGCAATCCACTCACCTCAGCCTCCTAAGAGATCTTTCTTCTTAGTGTTAGTATTTATAGTTATAAATTTTCCTCTGAACATTGGTTTTGCTGCATCCCATAAATTTTGGTATGTTGTGTTTTCATTTTCATTTTTCTAAAGACATTTTCTAATTTTCATTGTAATTTTTTTCTTTGACACATTGGTTATTTAAGAATCAAATGAATTATTTTGTCAAAAAAATTTAACCTAGAATTTCGGAGACAAATTCTGCATGGGTATGATGCATTATCTTTATATGTAGCTAAATTCTATTTGATAATATTCTGCAAAATCTTTGCAACCATATTCATAAGTTATATTGTTTTGAGGTTTCAATTATTCTAATGTCTTTGTTTCTTATTTGTTATTTTTATGCTTTTTAAAATTGATATATAACCAACATATAATAAAATTCACATGTTAAAGTATACAAATTGGTATCTTTTGATATGTGTATACTTTTGTGAAACTATCACTGCAACCAAGATAGAGAATATATCCATTATCTGCAAGTGTTTCCTTGTCTACTTTTGTGATCCCAACCTATTGCCTTTTCTTGGTCCCCCTAATCCCCAAGTTGTCAATAATCTATTTTATATTACTGTAGATTCACTTGTATTTTGTATAATTCTATATAAATAGAATCATATAATATGTACTCTGTTTGTCTGGCTTCTTTTTGCTCAACATAAGTATTTACATGTTCATCCATACTGTTGCATATATTGATAGTACATTTCTTTTATGACCTAATGATAATCCATTGTAGGAATATACTACAAACTGTATATCCATCTCCTGTTCAGACAATAGGGCTGTTTCCAGCTTGTGGTTCTTAAAAATAATATTACTATGAACATATTTGTATAGATGTATTCATTTTGTTTCTGTTGGATTGGGTCATATGGTAGGTGTATGATTAGCTTTGTAAGAAACTGCCATACTATTTTTAAAAGTGGTTATACCATTTTACATTCTCCACAAGCAGTGTTTAAGCATTCCAGTTCTTCCATATCTTCACTACTTGGTATGGCCAGTCATTCTAATAGGTGTCCTGATATCCTATCTTTGTTGTAACTTGAATTCTCCAATAAATAATGACGTGGCACATCTTTCTATATAATTGTCATCATCTGTATACTTCAGTGATGTGTCTATGCAAAAGCTTTCAAACTTTGATTATTATTGTGTTTTGAGAATTCTTTATATATTCTGGATATAAGCATTCAGGTAAAGACTCCAAGAGACCCCCATTGAAGATTTTGGAAACTCTTTTTCTATATGGCTCCCTTTTTCAATACTCTTCTTTACAAATTAAAGCCACATCTTCATCCCCAAAGTCCAATTTCTGTCTCATCATTTCAGCTAGATGCCCTGCTCTGCTCGAGGGCCGCTCCTCATAGGGAATGCAGAAAGTATCTCCAAGCAGAAAAGTAGGAAAACTGTAGGGCTCACCTTATTATTTTCTCACTCTCAAGGTTTACAGTCATGCTCTGCAAATTTTCTAATGTATAAAAATAATTACTGCATCTATTTGGTATAGTTTCTAGTTGCTTGCAGTGTAAGAACATACATTTGGTGTCAGAGTCTATGTCATTGCCAGAAGTGTACATTTTTTCGCTATTTTCTTTTACCCATTTTCTCTGTTACCATTTTATCTCAAGGTCAATTTTCAGCTACTTCTTTAAGCTTCTGTACATTGCTGCATTTTTATTAGTCCACGGGATCATTGCATGATACCTAAGTAATTTTACTCTTGCCCCGCTGCCTTCTCCTCCATCACTCACTATTCCCTTTGGAATTATTTTCCCACATTTGTATATAAATACATTTTCCCAATGCATTCATACATACTGTATAAGAGTTTTCAGAAACTGTACAGTTAGAGATCAGATGGACTTTTTTTCTGTTTGCTTCACTTTTATCTTAAGTGAGTGATTTAAGACTTCTAACTTTTATTTTTCTTTCAACTAATAATTTACTGAGCACTTCACTGTAGTTTATAATCATGAACTTTTAGTTATGCCTAATCTCCCCTTGAAATTTTTTTATACATAGGTTGTCTATTGTTAGTCATATTTTTTAAGACTTCTTTTAAAATGTTTTTCTCTGGAAACTGCCAATTGGCAATTGAGGGAAACTGCCAAGGGTGGGAGGGGCATACCTCATCAACAAGAGTAACTGCATAATGAATATTTGTATACCTAACCCTGAATTGTAACCCACATCCTTAAAATAAAAGAATAAAAAAAAAAAACAAGTAAAGGAAAGAGAGTAAAAAAAGAAAATGGAAAAAAATCTATAAACTAAAAAGACATGAGACATATCAACCAATTGCAATATGTGCATTTATTTTACACTGGTTAAAAAAAATTTAAAGATGTTTATAATTAAGATGACACTATTAGAAAAAATTATTTTCTCATAAGAAACTCTACATTACTTACTTATATCTTTTATTTTGAGACATGTATTTTTGACCTGTTTACCAAGTAAAGTAAAAAGACTGCATTTATTATATCTAAGTTCACTCTTTCAATGCCTAAATGCTTCACTTACCTTCTGCTTAGAAAGTCCATAGTTTTTTAAATAAGTGGTGGCATCGATAAAAATATGCACTCTGCTGGTGAAAACCAGAAACAACAAACAGAAAAACAAAATACTTCTTTAGTATCCATAATGCTCTCCAATTATTTATTTTTATTTCAAAGTCCATTTTGCATACTGCTATGGAAATAGTCAAATATCTGCATTTGGAACTAAATTTGCTACTTATTTTTTCTCACTGAGCATTGAAATGGGATTAAAACATGCGTTACAAGATTTTCATATGTCTAACATAAGATTCAGCACATAGTAGGCATTCAAGAAATATTTGTGAAATTTTTTAAAATGTCAGTTTACCAAAGAAGTCAATTTTCTTATTTCTTTCTTTCCATCTCTCTTCAGAATAAGTAAATATAAACTCCACTGAGTAGTCCTCATCCTTTTCTTTCCACAATGCTGACTTCCTCAGTGCCTCGTCTTTTTTTCTTATCTTTTCTCCCTATGTAGGAGCCAGTTGTGCTGTCTCTAAGCACCTTAGGTATGTCCTTTGCTGTATTTTATACACTATCACTAGTATAACCATATACATTTTTTAGTCTTTTAAGATTCTTTTGATCTCTTCTGAGGCGCATATGTAGGACATGTAAACCCACAGAGTATCTTGCACAAACAGATAAATAGACAAGAATATTGACCAAACTGTGAAGTTATATTTGATTACAACAGGAAGCTCTGAGTTCTCCCAACATGTTTCTTATGAGAATTAATTTAGTTTACCCATATCCTCTGCTCACAAATACAGATTCAGTAGCAGAGACATAATAACCACCTTTCCATTAGCTTTATGGAGTACTTTCTTATAAATTTGCCTCTGAATGGGCCCACAGTAACTATATCTGAGTACCCTTGCCTCATTCGTCTTGTTACTTCCTTGTTTCCTAATCACCAGTTGAACTTCAGACTCTAGAAGCTTTTCCTAGAACATGCCAAAATTTTCAAATCTGCTATCACATAATATGAGTTTCAGTCCCAGGTTCACTACTAATTCTATGACAGTGAGGTAGTTACTAAACTTATTTTGGTCTCAGTTTTACTATTTTAAGAGATACTTAGATCAAATGATCTTTAAAGTCCTTCCGAGTAATGTATTACTATTCCAATTATTCAGTGGCCTACTCACCCATTGGGTTTACAAATAGTTACTGGATGCCTACTCTGTGCCCAACAATGTGCTGTGTTCTAAAATAGAGTCCAGTTCCAAGACACTTTCAATGTAATAAAGGAAGCAAACTCTTAAACAGATCATTTTATGGTGATAATGTGGTAAGTACTGTAATAAAGATGCACAAAGGACACTAAATGTGCCTTGAGCAACTCAGTAAAGGCTTCTAAAAAAGAGATGATATTTAAATTGGGTCTGAATGTTGAGTGAGTTTCCGAGACAGGGAATTATATGAAGGTATTTTCAAGCAGAATAAAAAATCATGCAAATGTGTGCAGCCATAATGAAAATATTGATCATAAACTGAAGTATGGAGAAATAGAAAAAAAAAGTTTAGTGTAGTTGGATAATGAGTATGGGAAATGGAGCAGTAAGTAATTTAAAAATTAAAACATTGTAACAATATGTGGAGACCAAATTTCAAGTGACTTGGTATATCACACATTTTGTATTGTAACCCATGGGTGAGCATTTTCCAAAGTGTGTTTTTGCTAACATTAGCAGGAATAGGTTTTAATAAACATTTTGTAAAAAAAAGAAGTTCCATAAGCAAATACATGTGGGAAATACTGGGTCAAACGGCAAGAGCAGGACTTCTCAGGGCCTTGAGTATAATAACATGTTATATGAATCTATTAAAAGAAAACATTGCATGAAGAATTTCTAGTTATTTGATCTCAGAATTATTTATTTTTGGTAGATCATATAGCACTGCCCTCCAACAGAACAATAAAAGTGGTTATATAAAGGAATGACAGGATTTTTTTAATTTCAGTAGCTTTAGGGGGTACAAATAGTTTTTGGTCGCTTTACATGTACCCTCCATCCCCATCTGTGCACATACACTTGGGAAAGGACTCCCACTCAACAAATGGTGCTGGGAAAGTTGTACACCAAATAATTTTAAGAAGATGACTCTAAGACTGACACATATGGGTAAAAGTTTGGTTTCTGGGAGATCAGTATGAGGGCTATTGTAACAGCCTGGGTTGTTGATGCCTTGAACTATATTAATAATCCAAGTATAGAGCATCTGACAATCCTTGAAATGTGATAGATGTAAATGATGACTGAAAGGAGAAGGCCATAAATACCCCTACATTTTTAGTTTGGGACAATAGATAGTGATATCATTAACCAGCATAGACATTAAAGAAGGAGAAATGTTTAAGTAGAAGAAGGTAATTAAATAATGAATGACTCACAAAACTGTATCTTCAACTCCAAACTATATTCCAAGTTTCTGGTTCATATTTTCAATTGTTCTTCCAAGAATCTTCAAGACTGCAGGTGCTTCAAACTCAGCATGTTATAAACCAGCTTTATGCAAATAGGGAATGTTCTGTTCCTTCAGAGTTCCTACATATTAAATTCATTCTCCTCACTTTACTTCCTTATGTCTCTGGAGGATGCTTTGTCCTGAAATAAGAGACTACAGATTCCAATTTTTCTAGGAAATCCCAGATCCTAGATATCTTCTAGAAGAAGCCTACGTTTCCTGGTGATTTTTCAATATGGATTCAGAAAGTCTATTACCTTATAGCATCATAGAACTTCCTCTAAGGAATTTCCCAGTATGCCAACATTCTTAAATATGAGCTGAAATCTAATTGAACCCATTTGTGGGATTCTGTTTACAATCTTGGAAGATATACCTCATTAATCAAAGTTAATCTATCCTTCTGAACCCACCGTTACTTGGAAATCAACAAATTATACCCTTCTACTGAGAGTTCAAGGAGTTCTTTATCTATGCACAAACTTCCAAATGAGAAGATTCAGATCTGGAATATCCTCTGATAAAGTGAAACTTTTCTTAAGAAGTTCAGGAACACTTACAAGGTCCATTGACAAACTGAAAGAAAGCTTTTAAATTCTCGGAATTACTTATAAAATTAAAATGTGTGCAGATAATGTATAATTTTCTCAGGAGATAGTTCATAGCTTATATCAAATTCTCACTAGGGATATGATCCTTATAGGACTAATATTTTTGAAAATCAGATTGCTAAAACCTTTGCTCTATCCTGAAAAAAATATTACAGCTTTGGATCAACTTGGTTTTCAAGATAAAACTTGATAAATCTTAGATAAGAGCTTAATAATTTTGATTGTTTTAGTGTGTGAGACATAGGAGATAAGAGTATATGACAAAGATCTCAGATTTTACTTCAGATCACATCTCTTCATTATTTTTTTAAATAGAAATCAGGACCAACTTTCCAAATACTGTTTCAAGGCTCTGATTTTCTTTTGTCTTTAGATCCTTTTAATCTAAATTATCATTAGGTAAACTTCATATCTCGACATCTTCTGATTGCTCTCCTGAAACGTTTTTCCCCATATTACTAGTGTAGTGCTATGTCATGTACTCAATAAATATTTGTTGAATAATTAGTAACATAAACTTCTTACTGCTTTTCTATTATTTTGGATCTTTCACTTTTTTACACCAGTGATTCTCTCCATTTTTCTACCCTAAAATACTTTCAAATATGACATACTTCCACAGTTAACAATAGCTCACTATAGCAGTAGTGTGGTCCGGTTTCATGAATCAACACACGCATCAATGGCGGGAAATTCGGATTTCAGAAAGGGAATGTGTAATCCACAGTGGATTTGTTATGCCCCCTAGGGGTTCATGCTGTCTCACAACACATCCTATTGAGAACACTCTCAATTTTCTTCAATATGTTTCATGTTCATGTACCTGATTGCTCCAAAGGCTTGAGGTTTGGTTTTCCCTTTGAAATATTATAGGAATTAAAAACATGACCTGAATTCTTATATTTGCCACGTGTGAGCAGCAGGTCATCTTTCCCTCTTGCTCATGAAGAAAAGTTGTGCTTTTCTTTATGCCTCTTCCTAGACCCTCTTAGACTCAAAACCTGGTTAAAACTTTTATTTCAGAAGCCACACGTAATTTCTGATAGCTATTCAGACTTATTGTCTTTTTCTATTGTTTCCCATTTATCTCAGTCTCTTCTTAAAGGCAATTCCTGGATGCTCAACTAAAGTAGAGTAATGCCCTTTTTTCAGCTATACCAAGGCAGATGTCTGTTGGCTTCGTGAAGTATCATTATTACTACTGCTACTGCTATTTTTATTAGTAATCTCATTATGTAATGCAGCACTCTCAATGTTTCTAAGCCTCAAAGGACATATTAGTGATGGGGAGAAAAGCAAGCCAGGAGAGTAGTCTCCCCATCAGAGGTCTAGGCTGGGAGTACCACAGTCTTTTAGCTACAGTTCACAATGACTCTCTCAGATTCTCAAGCATCCCACACATGACATATTTTTCTATACCTCTCTGAAATAAACAGTGTTAATTTCAAAGAAAGCAGAATTCCCTAGCTTCCACAATCAGCTTTGAAGGATATAGTAATCAAATGAGAACAAAAGAAACAGAACTAGAGGAATTGCTTGTTTCTGTCTTAATAATTGCTTCTCTAAGCACAACTGGCAATTTTAATTGCTTTGTGTTATCTTCTATCTGGCTCCTTCAGCAGAAATGGGAAAAAAAAGACAAAATTTTTGTGCAGCTATTGGATGACTGGATGACATGCCAATAGCATAGGCCCAAGTCATTGAGAGTGAACAGATGAGGTATTCGCGACATATCTATGGTAGGCTCTGCATCCTCGCCCTGAGAACATTAAACTCTACGGGAAGAAAAACAGAAACTATCTTTGGGAAACTATCAATAGAACTGATTTTTACTCTGTTTCTAATTATTGCTAAAATCCAAGGAACTGAAACAAAATCAGATCCATGAAATAAGCGCCAGTGTTGCTTTCACAAATTATCTCTCTGAATGAGTGTCACCTGTGGTATGACATTTAGTTACTGGGATTCAAATGAGATGCAACATTTGTCACCTACTACTTATTCCTGATTAAATGAAACATATACCATGAGTATGGTCATTTATTCACCACTTACATTTGCAACATGATGGCAACATACTGTGTCTACCTCACATTGTAACTTCGCCCTAAATCAGTCTTGCAGATACTAAAAAGGCAGATGAATCCTGAATCACATTCAATCAAGTCTACTTAATATTGTCCTGAAATAGTCTCTTCTCCAGAAGCTTGGATCCCTAAATATTTTCATAGAAAGTATTAGCTCAACATAAGAAATAGCTGAATATTTAAGGAGGCAGAATGGTAGAGTTGGTAAGAGTTCTGGCATCAGAGAGAAGAGTGTGCAAATCCAGACTCCATCAGTCACTAACTATGAAATTTTGGAAAAGTTACCTAAGTTCCCTGAGCCCTAGCTACTTCATTCATTAAACAATGTATCAATCTTATAAGAATAAAGTGAAATTATGTAAAGCAACTAGTACAATGTCTTGTACACAGTGGAAATTTTTTAAAGGAAAAAGAGGGTACCTCCCTTTCTTTGTCCTTTTGACAATCAGATCAAATACTTTTATGTTTAAGTACTAAGGGCAAATGTACTTTTCAACATGCGTAAGTTAAGATGATTTTTCTATGTGCATCACTGAGTGTGAATTTTGGAGACTATAAAAGATTCTAAGACAGAAGCAATATAATCAGAGTTTTTTTGTAAATCAGAAGGCTGTTTATTAAAACAATATCTAAGGAAAAATAAATAATTTTGTAATTGTATAACTGGTCAGGGTTAATTGTAGAAGAGAAGAAACAATCCCATGTTAATGCCATATCTAAATAAATTACTGCTTTAAGCCTTTAGCATTAGAATCCCAAAAATCTCAAAAGCGATGGTCTCTTTCATGAATGTCTCTTTATTAATAACAAAAATAATAACAGCTAATATTTATTGTGTGTGCAATAAGCCATACACTGTCCTAAGTACTCTATATTAGTTATTTTTTGTAATTTTTACAACAGTTCTGTGAGGTATATATGCTCTATATTTTGCATCTTTCCTCTGGTCATCAAAATCTAAGATATAAAATAGAATCCTTTTAACATTTTTTCTGCATTTCTTTGATACATCACTACTCACTTTTGCAGGATCTCCAATCCTCAAAATTGCATCTCAAATTTTGTCATTATTTCTAATAATGAATATTTATTATATACCAGGCACTATGTTAAGTCTTTTACATTGAGTATATCTTGTAATCCTATTACCTTAGTAAATAAATGTCCTTATCTCAGTGGTATGACATTTAGTTATTGGGATTCAAATAAGATGCAACATTTGTCACCTACTACTTATTCCTGATGAAATGAAACATATGCCATGAGTATGATCATGGTTATCTCAGTGTCATGGCTGAAGAAACTCTAGTAAGATCAAAATCTGAACCCAGATGTGCTTGTGCCCAAAGCACTTGCTCCTAACCACCACGCCTTTGTCTTTATAAAGGTATTTGTGTTGGTTGGAAAGGGGAGGACAAGGGGAGGGTGATGAAATCACATTTTAATTGCCTGTCTTTGAAAAGACCACTATAAAAAAGAGAAAGAACATCACATAGCCAAGGATTTTTTTAAAAAAAGGCAAAGAACATGCACAAAGAGTAACAACAAAGCTAAATCTCTGTGTGAGCTTAAGCTCTAAAACATGTTAAAAAACCAAGGATCTCTTTAATTTTTTAAACAACATTTGGGACAAAAACAACAAAAATGGTCAGGGTGCCTTTTTGGGTCAACTGGTGTAACAGTACCAGATGACAAAAAATAAGCAAAATGACTCAACTTCTATTTTTTCTTTTTCCTTTTCCATCAAAAAGAGTGACCTTCAACTTGAAAGTGTAGGAGAAATGTGACTTAAAAGGGCATTCTAAGACAGATGAATACTTAGAAAACTCTATGTCACTTCAAATTAAATAAAATGTACAGGCTTAAACAAATTCTATCTCACTGTAACAAAAAATCTTAAGGGCATAAACACAGGTCTATTCTGGAAATCTCTCAATCCAATTAAACAAACATATTTGTACTAGGCATGATAATGCAATCTGTTTGGAAATGAATAAAGATGAATGAGTTCCTTCCCTCTAGGGCTCATAATCTGATTGATATATTTTCAAAACTAAACTAAGAAGCAATTTGTGATACAATATAAGTAAAAATTGCCAATTTGTGGTAGTAGAGGAAGAATTCAGTTTCTCCTATGAGATTTCAAGAGATTTTATAGTGAATGTCTCATCTAATCTGGCCTTTGAAAATGGATGAGATGTCAACAGATAGAAATTGGGTAGAAGAGCCAAGAGTCATGGCTCACGCCTATAATCCTAGGACTTTGGGAGATTGAGGCAAGAGGATTGCCTGAGCCCAGGAGTTGGAGATCAGCCTGGGCAACTTGGCGAGACTCCGTCTCTACAATAAATCAAAAAATTAGCTGGGTTGGGAGGTGCGTGCCTATAGTTCCAGCTACTTGGAAGGTTGAGGTGGAAGGATTGCAGTTGAGGCTGCAGTACCCTGAGTAGGTCACTGCACTCCAGCCTGGGTGACAGAGTGACGCTCTGACTCAAAAAAAAAACAAAGAAAGAAAGAAATTAGGTGGAAGACTACCCTAAGTCAATGAAAATTCCCCAACCATGTCACTGGAATATTGGAGTGGAAGAATGCAAGTTTACTTGGGGAAGTGCAAATGGTTTTATTTTCAAAGAAATCAAGAAGAATGAAAGGTTACACAGGTCACTAGATGTTCAAATAGGGATGGGATTGTCTCTGTGTAATTTACCACTATACACTCAGTATGATCCTTGGCAAAGATTAGAGCCCAGTAAATAAAATAATGGACAGAAAATATGTTTAAATATAGGTAAATGTTGCCTCAATTTTCAAAACTAGAAAAAGCTAGATCTCAAATCACTTATAGCAGATTGATTTTCAGAAACTTAAAAGCAGTGTTCATGAGGAAGTGTCACGGGGTTACTAGATTTTCTGATAATCAATCTGCTACAAGTTTTTTGAAATCTCATAGTAGAGAAACTGAATTCTTCCTCTACTACCCAATATTTTTATTTTGAAAATTACAAGACCATAGAAAAGCTGAAAGAATAATTCAATGAACACACATCTATACTTCATCTAGATTCTCCAAATGTTAATGCTTTGCCCCATCTGCTTTCTCTCTCTCATTCCCTCTCTCTTTCCTTCCCTCTCTCTCTTTCCTTTGTTCTGAGCCATTTGAAGGTAAGTTTCAGATATCATCACTTCCTTTTAATATAAGGTTACTAAACTTGTACAAACAAATATAATGTATCTGGGCTTTCTCAAAGCATATGACAATTTTTTTCTGGATATTCTTATGAATAAATTAGAAAAAAATATGAGTTCAATGATATGACTAAGTGAGTCCACAACTAATTAAATTAATATAGTGAAGATACTGAAAAGTGTTGATTAATGGAGTAATTGCACCATGGAGAAAGGTCAATGGCACTCTACTACGGGGTTCTGCATTTACTGCAGTTGGGGTAAACGTTTTATCTCCTGCTGAGAGTTTATCCCTGGATAATATCTAATTCCATTCTGTTTATAGAAAATCACCTTTAGGGTTTTAAAATATATATTTATTATTTCCCAATCTGAGAGATTCTGATGCACTATGCCTTAGGGAAGGACTCCTGGCAACTGTGGCAAATATCTATGGTAGAGAATCACTAATTTAGAGTAACTCTCTTAATTTGGTTAAATCTCTAGTTATTCCTACCTCTTTGCAGGTGCTTTAATCTTGAAATCCTTCAGAAAGTTATATCACAAAAAATTGTCTGGGCATTGTGTAGTTCCACCTGAATGAAACAGATTTGCCAATGTTAGATTACCTCATTCAACACACAGCTACACTTTCAGTGAAGCTTCAGTTAAACTATAAAACTCATAGTTGTACCATCTAGACACAGTAGACTTTTAATGTGTTCTAAAGACTAAGATTTTGCCCGTTAAAACTGGATCTTAAAACACAAAAATCCTCATGTGTAAGCTCTTCCTCTGAATTTTAGTATCAGATGTTTAGAAGAAACCTATATTTTATGAAGTAAATTTCCATAATTTCAAGGGTTTCAGGAATTTTACCTACTACATGTAAGATGAAAATGTGTGAGTAGAGGGTCAGACACTAAAGAACATCCTGGACTGAAACAGCAAGAACCTCTTCCTTCTGTGTCATGATTTATCTCCCTAATAAGACAAATATAATACAATTTAGAGTTTTATCTTTTCTTAAGGACCATACTGTTTTTAAAGATCTGACTGTAATTTGAAAAATCCTTTAATCTCAATGAACTCATTATAAATAATGAGATAATAATCAGATGACTTCAATGTTGTAGTGGATGGGAGGTTATCAAGACCTTGCACATGGACTCTCTATGGACTAGGAGGTTGATTTTCCTGTAAATCAGTCATCTGGGGCTAGCTGCATAAATCAGAATGGGACAAGAAAAAAAAACCTTTTGAATTTAATACTTTTAAAAGACAGTTTATGGAATAAATCTGGAACAAATTACACACTTATCTGTATCCATCAGGTCAGTATTATTAGATTACAGTTTGCCTCTCCCTGCCAAGGTTTAAAAAAAACAAGTAGACTAGAGTAGAAATAAATTGTATAAACAAAGCAAAACAAAATCATAAGTTTATTATACAACTGAGAAAAGGAAGATACGTTACCAAGAATATGTGAAAGGTAGTTGTCATTCACGCATGACTTTCCAATATTGTTTTTTTAATTAAGAAAACTATCACATGAACATCTGAGTTTTATGGTAATAACTATCAACTACCAAGTGCTTAATATTTGCCAGGTGTTCTTATAATTATTTTAGATCAGGGGGTTTTAACCTTGGATGCAAATTAGAGTCATCTGGAAAAATATAAAGTTCCAGATGACCAAGCCTCTGTGGAAACGAACTAAGTGAGAATATCTGTGGGTGGCATTAGTCTATATATTCGTTTTTAAGCTCACCAGGTGATTGCAATGTGCAGCTGAGGCTGAGAACTATTTTTCTAATGCAACAATGTATTTATCTGCACAAGACCCTTTAATGTAGAATACTTTTTATCATTATCATTATCATCATCATCACCACGATCATTATTATCATTATCGTCACCATCATCTTTAATTCACAAGTGAGAAAACTGTGGCAAAGATATGTGAAGTTCATTTCTCAAGGCCATCAGCTTACACGTGACAGAACTGGGAAATGAATCTAGGCATTCTGGCTTATTATGCTACCATGATATCATTGCCACCCAAATTAAAAATCACAGATTAACAAAAATTTTGTCGGTTTCAAGGTACCAATCATAAATGTTGACCTAGTATCCCTTAAATAATATTAATGTGTTTGCTGAAAAAATTACTTTGCTTCTGTTAACATTATGATGCAACATTATAATGCAAACAAATGTATCTTTTTTTAAAAGCATATCTATCGCCATCCAGCAATGCAAAACACTAACACTTCCAGATCTTACTGTATAATACAGTCTCAAACTAAGTGCTAAATGGTTCCTATTTTTAACACGTCCAAGAACAGTAATATGTATTTATTACACATCACTACTATATTACTTATTGAAGCCAAATTTTTCTCTAGATGATCTATATTTTAGCCTTCAATTAAGCAAAACCAGATGAAAGGATACTATTTGGCCTATATCATTTTAGTTGCTTGCAGAATTACCTTCATGTTAGTATATAAATATTTCACTTTATGGATTAATATTATACTATTGCTACTTCTGTCATTAAAAATGCTTCAGAATTTGTAAGACAATGCCATAAACAAGTAATCTGGAACATAGTTTCTATCAATGAATTGGTGAAGACACATAAGATTGATTATGAATCACAAGAATTTAGAAGTCATATCTAAAATGTTAGACAGTAGAATTTGAATTGAAAACAACATTCAAGGCCAGGCGTGGTGGCTCATGCCTATAATTCCAACACTTTAGGAGACCAAGGTGAGAGGATGGCCCACAAAGACATGGACACTAAATAGCATGACACTGAAGAACTACTGGGTCAGCACTGAAATCAAAGCAGAAATTAAAAGATTCCTGGAAACAAATGAACATGAAGAAACATCTTATCAAAACCTCTGGGATGCCATGAAGACAATTCTCAGAGGGGAATTTATATCTCTATGATCACACATCAAGAAAATGGTAAGATCCCAAGTGGAGACCCTAACAAATTACCTTAGGAAGTTGGAAAGAGAAGACCACTAAAACCCCACCTTTAGCAGAAGAATCCAAATCACAAAAATAACAGCCCAAATATGGGACATAGAGGACAAAAAATCACAGGAAACATCAACAAAACAAAAAGCTGGTTCTTTGAAAGAATTAACAAGATTGATGGATCCCTAGCCAGAAAGCCCAAATAAACACAATCAGAAATACAAAATATAAAGTCACAACTGACACTAAAGAAACAAAAGATTATCAGAGATCACTATACACATATGTATGGGAACAAACTTGATAAGCTAAATGAAATGGAAGATGTTCTGACATCACACAACCTCCCCAAGTTGAAACAAGAAGACACTGAGATACTAAATACACCAATAATAACGCAGGAAATTGACTCTGTCATATGAAAACTCTCTCAAAGAAAAATCCCTGGACCGGATGGCTTTCCAGCAGAATACCACAAAAAGTACTAGGAGGAGCTGATACCAATTCTATTGAAAGTATTCTAGGCAATTGAGAAAGAAGGAATTCTCCCCAAAGCATTTTATAAAGTGAACATCACATTATACTCAAACCAGGTACAGATCCAACAAAAAAGAGAACTACAGGCCAATATCCCTTATGAAGATCAGTGCTACAATACTCAACAAGATTCTAGCAAATCAGATTCAAAACCACATCTCAAAAATCATCCACCAAGACCAATAGGCTTCATCCCCAGGATGCAGGGCTGGTTCAACATTTGCAAGACCGTAAATGTCATTAAGTATACCAATAGTTGTAAAAACAAGAAACACATGATAATATCATTAGATGCAGAAAAAGCTTTTGATAAAATCCAGCATCCCTTCTTGATAAAAACCCTCAAACACCTAGGTACAGAAGGAACATACCTCAAAATAGTATGTGCCATCTATGATAAACCCACAGCTAACATATTGCTAAATGGACAGAAACTGGAAACATTTCCCCTGAGAGCTGGAATGAGACAAGGCTGCCCACTCTCAACCCTCTTGTTCAATATTGTGTTGGAAGTCCTAGCTTGAGGAATTAGACAAGAGAAAGAAACCAGGGGTATCCAAATAGGAAAAGAGTAAGTCAAGTTATCCCTTTTTGATGATGATATGATCCTATACCTTGAAAATCCAAGAGCTTCTGTCAAAAACCTGCTTGCACTGATAAAGGACTTTGACAAAGTCTCAGGGTACAAAATAAATGTGCAAAACACAGTTACATTCCTATACACCAACAACAAGCATGCAGAGACCCAAATTAAAAGCACAATCCCATTCACAATAGCCACAAAAAAAGAAAAAGAAATACCTTGGCATCTTCCTAACTAGAGAAGTGAAAGACCTTTACAATGAGAACTACAAAACACTGCTCAAAGAAATCCAAGATGACACAAACAAATGGAAAAATATTGCAAGTTCATGGAAAAGAAGAATCAACATTGTTAAAATGTCCATCCAACCAAAGACAGTCTACAGATTCAATGCAATACCCATTAAGTTACCAACATTATTCTTCTCAGACCTGGAAATGACAATACAGAAATTCATATAGAAACATAAATGACCACAAATAGCCAAAACAATTCTTAGCAAAAGAAACAAAGCAGAAGGAATCACACTTCCAGATGTCAAACTTTATTATAAGGCTACAGTTATCAAAACAGCCTGGTATTGGTACAAGAACAGGCATATAGACCAATGAAACACGAGATTCCAAAGCAAAGCTTCAATTTCTCAACTAACTCATCTTTGACAAAGCTTCCAACAACAACCACTGGGAAGAGAAGAACCTATTCAGTAAATGGTGCTGTGAAAACTGACCGACCACATGCAGAAAACTGAAACAGGACCCCTATCCATCACCATACACAAAAATCAACTCTAAATGAATCAAAGACCTAAACATAAACCTCAAACTGTAAGAATCTTAGAAAATGCAGGAGACACTACTATGGAAATTGAAACTGGCAAACAATTCCTGATCAGAACCCTAAGTGCACATACCATATGAAATAAGATAGACAATTGGGATTTCATCAAACTAATGAGTTTCTGCAAAGCAAAAGAACCCATCAAGAGAGCAGGGAGAGAACCCACAGAATGTGAATAAATATTTGCCAACTGTAAATCTGACAAACATCTAGGATCTATAAAGAACTCAAATGTGCAGAAAAGGAAAAAACACAGTCCCATTAAAAAGTGGGCAAAATCCAGCTACTTGGAAGGCTGAGGGGGAAGGATCACCTGAGCCCAGCAGGTCGAGGCTGCGGTGGCTGGGAGCGGTCACTGCACTCCAGTCTGGGCGACAGAGTGAGACTCCAACTCAAAAAAAAAAGTGGGCAAAAGACATGAATAGACACTTTTCAAAAGAAGATATATGGGCAACCAACAGACACAGGAAAAAGTGTTCAGACTCACTCATCATCAGAGAAATGCAAGTCAAAACCACATTGAGACACCACCTAACCCCAGTAAGAATAGCCATTTTGTATAAAACAACAACAGATGCTGGCCAGGATGTGGAGAAAAAAGAACGCTTCCACACTGCTGATAGGAATGCAAACTAGTGCAACCTTGTTGGAAGAGTGTGGCGATTTCTGAAAGAACTAGAAATTGACCTTCCATGTGACACAGCAATTCCCCTATTGGGAATATAACTGGAGGAACTCAAAACATTCTACAAAAAAGACAACTGCACACATATGTTTGTTGCAGCTCTATTCAGAATAGCAAAAACAAGGAACCAAACATGCTGGACTGAATAAAAATATGTGGTACATATACACAATGGAATATCATACAGCCATAAAGAAAGACAAACATGGACTTCACAGCAACTTGGATGGATTTAGAGTTGATCATACTCAGTGATCTATCACAGAAACAAAAAACAGAGTACCATATGTCCTCACTCATAAGCGGACCTTGAACAATTATAATAGCATAAGAAAGGAATTGGCAGTATTAGAAAACTGTCAGGGGAGGGGGGTGGGATTGGCAGTTGAGAGAAAGTGCTAAGGGAGGGAGGGGCACACCTCATCAACTAGGGTACCTGTATAATCACCGTTTGTATACCTAACCCTGAATTATACCACGCATCTTTATAATAATTTTAAAAAGTCCCTGAAAATTTACATAAGGGTATATATCAAATGAAGAAGTAGTTATTCAGAGAAATCTCCTATAAGAACATTAGCAGTCTACAGCGCTTAAGTCACAACTCACTTTTTCTTCCCCTTCTCTAGATCTGCTTGACAGAAACTCCACATGGGGGAAGTGTGGCCAAGAAGATAGAGTCCCCTCTCCTCAAAACTCCCATGAGAGTGCTTACAGTATCTCCCAGGAGGCGCAGGCCATAGATTTTTTTCATACCTTTCAACTCTAAGTTAGAGAGGCTAAAGATGGTACATGTAACTGAGAGGTCAGAGACTCCAATACTCCAAGGAGCCCACATTCATTGGGAAGAAACACTAAACCAGGCACAGCAGGCCAATAATACTGGGCTAAGAAAAAATGAATAAATATAGTTAAGAAGTCCATGCTTCCCAAAGTGAACTACAGATTCAATACAATTCCTATCAAAATTCCAACAGCATTCTTGCAGAAATGGAAAAGGTGACCATCAGATTCTTACAGGATTCCAAGTGGACCTGAAAAGGTGAAAGAATATTGAAAAAGAAGAAAGTCAAAGGACTAACACTTCTCATATTCAAAAATTACTAAAAGACTACAATAATGAAACCATGTAGTACTGGCATAAGAATAGACATATAGAAAATGGAAAAAACAAAGAGTGCGGAAATAAACACACACATCTATGGTCAGTTGATTTTTGACAAAGTTGCTAAGTACGTTCAATGAGGAAAGGAGAGTTTCTTCAACAAATATATGGTATATTAACATATGAAAGAATAAAGTTGAACCCCTCTTTCACATAATACAGTTAACCTTTGAGCAACTTGGATTTAAACTGAGTGAGTTCACTAATACACAGTTGTGTATGTGGTTGGTCCAAAGAGGGAGGACTGTATACAAAAGTTAACCCAAACTAACTCAAAGTCCTAAATATAAAACTGAAATTAAGCATGTTAAAAGAAAACATAAGGGTAAATTTTTATAAGTTGGATTTTGGTGTTAGATATACCAGCAAAATCATGAGTAACAAAAGAAAAAAATAACAAAGAGACTATGGTTCTCTCCCCGGAGGCTACAGATCCCATCGTCGGTAGCCTGCACTTCACTCGGAGCTCAGCTGTAGACCTCTCTGAGGCATCACAGCACTCCAGGCAGCTACCGTGGCTGTCACTACTGCCACTGCTGCCGCAGTCGGCAGCCATTCCACATTGCACCGCCAGTGCCTGAAGCAAGCTGCAGCTGCCGCTGCTGCCTCCAAGGCAGCCATTACACATCATTCCACCTGTGCCTGAGGCCAGCCGCTGCTGCCACCAATGCTGAAACAGCCATTCCACACGGGACCCTCAGTGCCTGAGGTGAGTCACAGCTGCCACCACCAAGGCGGCCATTGCACATTGTAGGTTTTAGGGGTTTTTTTGTATGTGAGTTGGTTAGTTTGTAGCCATGGTCTATTGGTTTTATATGTTTCAATTTTTGTCTAGCTCTCCATTTGTTGGTACACTCATTTGTTTTCACCTTTACCCCCTCTCTCTTCACCCCCCTCTTCCCCCCCACTGCCTGCTCCATTCTCTTCCCTCTGTTAAACGTATTTTATTTTCAGGGAGTAAACCTACAACCCCACTGCACAGACAGATTCCAAGGCACTGGGAAGTGGGTTTCAGATTATTCATACACCTATCGGTGGATACCAGGACCTGCAGATAGATCTTGAATCACAGCTCCCCCCTTAAGTAAATCTCAAAACTCCAAAAAGGACCACCCCCAACCTACAGTGCAACTCTAGAATTGAACAAAGTAAGAGGACATACATAAACAAGAATAAGAGATTTAACAAACAGAAGTAAAAACAACCCCTCCACACCTGAATAACAGAAATAAGAAGACAGTGATGCAGAGGGAAGGAAAAAGTAGGGAGGGGGAAGAACTGAACAAATGAAGTAAAACTAAAAGAAGAATATAGGTTTCACACAGACCCCTGGGAAATCAGACATGGGGAAAACCAATTCCGGAACACAAACAATGAAGAGCCCCCAGAATGACTGGTCACATGCAACAAACCCAGACATCAAGACATTAATAGAGAGAATTTTAAAAAATGAGGAGAGACAATAGGAAAACAGGAAGGAGCTGATGTCAGAAATAACAACAGTAAAGAATACTGTGATGGAAATGAATAACAAACTAATAAGCATGGAAAGCAGAATTAGCCAAACAGAAGAAAGAATCTCAGAGCTTGAAGACCAAAACACAGAACTAACCCAAACTGTCAACAGCATAGAAAAGAAGCTGAAAAAGACAAAACAAAACCATCAAGAAATGAATGACTACTTCAAGAGACCGAACCTAAGAGTAATTGGCCTTCCTGAGGCAGAGAGAGAGTTAGAGGCCACACTGGAACAAACATTTCATGAAATCATTCAAGAAAACTTCCCTCATCTCATCAAGGATGAAAAAATTCAAACACAAGAGATTCAGAGAACCCCTGAAGACAACAAATGAGAAGACCAACTCCCAGACATATAATAATTCACCTAAACAAAGTAGGTATAAAAGAAAAAAATCCTAAAGGCTGCAAGAGA
>NW_007020222.1:23368-24709 GCF_000164805.1 Carlito syrichta
AAATCTCTGGGATGCCATGAAAGCTGTAGTAAGAGGGGAATTCATATCCCTACAAACGCACATGAAGAAAATGGAAGTATCACAAATTAACAGCCTAAGAAGCCACCTAAGCGAACTGGAAAAGCAAGATCACAAAAACCGTAATTTCAGCAGAAGAATCCAGATCACCAAAATAAAATCCCAAATCCAGGACATAGAAGACAAGAGATAATACAAAAAAATCAATGAAACAAAAGCTGGCTCTTTGAAAGGATAAACAAGATCGATGGTCCCCCGAGCTAGACTGACCAAGAAAAAGAGAGAAACAGCCCAAATAAACACAATCAGAAACACAAAAGATAAAGTCATATCTGATCCTGAAGAAATACAACAGATCATTAGAGACTACTATGTACACTTGTATGGAAACAAACTTGAAAACCTCGAGGAAATGGAAGACTCTCGGTCATCACACAACCTGCCCAGGTTGAAACAAGAAACAAGAAGAAATTGAGGCCCTTAAATAGACCAATAACAATCAAGAAAATTGACCACATAATAAGAAAACTACCTGAAAAAAAAGCCCTGGACCAGATGGCTTTCCAGCAGAATTCTACAAGACATTTAAGGAGCTTATACCAATTCTACTGAAGGTTTTCCAGGTGATTGAGAAAGATGAAACACTCCCCAAATCATTTTAGGAAGCTAACATCACATTGATACCCAAGCCAGGTAAAGACCCAACAAAGAAAGAGAACTACAGGCCAATATCTTTGATGAACATAGATACTAAAATTCTCAACAAGATCCTAGCGAACTGGATTCAACAACACATCTCAAAAATCATCGATCATGACCAAGTAGGCTTCATCCCTGGGATGCAAGGCTGGTTCAATGTTCGTAAAACCATAAATGTAATTAAATACATCAGCAGATGTCAAAACAAAAACCACATGATTTTATCATTAGATGCAGAAAAAACATTTGATAAAATCCAGCACCCCTTCTTGATAAATACCCTCGAACACCTAGGCATACGGGGAACATACTTCAAAATAGTAAAAGCCATCTACGAGAAACCCACAGCCAGCATACTCCTAAATGGACAAAAACTGGAACCATATCCCCTGAAAACTGGAACAAGACAATGATGCCCACTCTCAACCCTCCTGTTCAATATAGTATTGGAAGTCCTGGCTAGAGCAATCAGAGAAGAGAAGGCAATCAGGGGTATTCAAATAGGAAAAGAGGAAGTCAAGCTATCTCTCTTTGCAGATGACATGATCGTGTACCTTGAAAACCCAAGAGAATCTGTCAAAAACCTCCTTACACTGATAAAGGACTTTGGCAAAGTCTCAGAAT
>NW_007020223.1:0-19198 GCF_000164805.1 Carlito syrichta
TCCCGGCCACCACAGCCTCGACCTGCTGGGCTCTGGCGATCCTTCCGCCTCAGCCTTCCTAGTAGCTGGAACTACAGGCATGCACTACCACACCCAGCTGATTTTTTATTTATTGTAGAGATGAGGTCTCGCCAAGTTGCCCAGGCGGGTCTTGAACCCATGGGCTCAGGCAATCCACTCACCTCAGCCTCCCAAAGCGCGGTATTACAGGCTGCGCCACCGAGCCCAGCTAAGTATAATATTTATGATGATAACTTTGAAACATTGTAGCTTCTAGCTTCTTCCAATTTCTTTCATCCCTTGAAATATGTTCATATACTCATTAATTCAATGAATATTTATTGAGTACCTGCTATTTATTAGGCTCTGATTCAGGCACTAGGGAAGCTAAGCTATCCTTGGGAGTTCAGTGACAGACTTCCCGGAATGATATTTCAGCTGATGAGTGAATGTGAGAATGACAGAGGTAAAAGGGAGGGCATTGGACAAAATGATCTAAGATTTCAAGAGCTAATATTCCATGTTATTATGACTCTATTTTGTTGATTAGCTATATGTGTATCACATAATAATACTATTTTTTATTTTTAAATTTCATGAGTATTTTCCTCTAGTCACCAAAGTAGTCACCTATGTTAGTCACCAGCCATCTATTCTAGCCACTGGCACTACTTTATACCCTATTATAATTTTTCAGAATTTGTCTTAATTGTGCTCTAATATACAGTTTGTCTGTAAGCCAAAGAGAGCCTCTATTACTTATAATATGATTTTCATCAAAAATATATTACCACACTGATGTACTCAGTAAGATATGAATGCAGATGTACACTGGCTATTTTTTTGTTGTTGATTATTTTTTTAAAAAGCAAATCATAGTCAAAGGTTAGGTCCAAACTGGAGTTATTTAGGTTATGCCATGGGTTTTGAAGGGAATTTTCAAACAGTAGATGTAAAACTATTTTGAGTAGTAAAAACAAAATTGAAATAACTACATAGCTTCCCAGATGATGAAGTTGGAAGAGACAATGCTTACTAAGATATCTAAGGGTAGTCATTCCAGTCACTCAACAAAGGACTTCTTTCCTTCAGTCCTCATTCTTCCCCAGGAGGGACATGTGCTCAACACATAATTAAGAATGAAGGTGAAGAACCTAAGATGAAAGGTAAATCAGAAAATAAGTTCATGCCAGCCTTGGTGTACCATAGACACAGGATTTTAAGCCCAAGGGTGGAAACTTAGAATTTGAAGGAACCTCAAGAGATCATCTGACTGAGGTCTTAGGTAAGTAAATCTCTAACCTATACACGGCATGATTCTCTTAATTTAAAAGAAAAATTCTTCAAATGTCAACCTAAATCTCAAATCATCTATTTCTCTTTAAATACAGAAGATAACTCTTCTTCATCAATAATACCTCATTTCTTTGAAATCATCCTTAAAATTTTTTATTTCACAAAAATATCACAGTTTCTTAACCTTTTATCCTACAGCTTATTTTCTTTCCCTTTCTCACATTGTCCAGAGTGACTACAATCTGCCTTTCTCCCACTGTAGAGTGCAAGATCACCAAAGAGCAACAGCACATTTATTTAGTGACCTTCAGAGGAACCTGTAATTGGTATACTTCTCTAATAAAATTACTAATGTGTTATGAACTTTCTTTTAACAATATAGCAAAATAAAACATGCAATTAAAATTTTAAATTAAGTTTTTCTACATTTGATGTTATAAATTAAACACATTTGGTATGAAAATATATAATTCGGTGTATTAGATTTATTAAGAGAATATTATATGTGAGAGAGAAGATCCCTATCAATCAAAAAAGAAAAAGATCAATTTAAAGGCTTTCATATGGAGCAGGATAAGATAGAACTTAGTAAAATTGAACTGAACACATCTGAATGACCTGCATTAAAGATATATATATATATATATATATATATATATTTTTTTTTTTTTTTTTCTGACAGAACTCGCTATGCTCAAATTCCAGATTCCCAAGGAGAAAAAGATAAGAACTCTCCTGGTGTTAATAAAAGTTGTTAATTTTCTTCAGTTAGACACAATAGAGTTTTATGCTGTTAGTTTCAAAGTTTGCAATATTATAGAGATAAATTAGATACGTTATAAAATAAAATAATGGGCAAGAATTTCAAGTTAGCAATCTTTGGTATAAAACAGGCAAGAAACTGAAGAGAACTTAAAGAGGAAGCAGAGATTGCACTCATTTCATTCAAAATTAAGAAGATCAACTGTTTGGAAACACAAGTAGCATCAGAAGCTAAACAGAAGGATGATATAGGCCTCTGGAAAGTAGAACTATCCAAAGACTGACATTCTAGGAATTTTAGTGATTGTTTTTGGCTCATGTCATTGGAGTAGTTCCCTATAATTTTCAGGGCCCAGTGCAAAATAAAAATTTAGGATTACATGTTAAAATATTATTAAGAATTTCAAGATGGCAACCTTCTAAGTATGGGGGCCTCTGTGCTGCTGTGAAAGTCATGTGCTTATAAAGCTTTCCCTGATTGAGGATTGTATGCCACCTTTGGAAATTTAATGAAAGTTATAGATACATTCATATGCTCACACATGCCTCCACACCAATTTTGCAGCATTTCAGGGAGTTTGTGCCTCATTTATGCCCTGTCCATAAATTAAGAACCACAGGATTAGACTGATTCAAGGAAACAGAGCTAGGACCCATTAGCAAAAGTTCACCAAAAAAAACAGATTTTAGCTTCCTAACAATTAAAGGTTTTTAAAAATTAAAGAGGCTGCTTTACTAGGCACTTTGCTCTAGAAGTGCAAATTGTCAGCGGGCCCATCACCTATGTGGTGTGCTCTCAAGGGATTGCTACATTGGGAATAGGCTGGATTAGAAAATCTCTCTGTTTCCTTAATGCATTCAAATTTTGTGAGTGTAACTAAAGAAGTTTCTACCTGATAGTTCTTCTTTGGCCACCCCATTTTCTGATGGCTTGAATATAGTTAATTTCAGCTGTTCTGATTTATTTCATTTTCCTTGACAAGGTAAAGGTTGAGCTTCCTGAATGCCAGGTTAATGTAAATTAACCTGTAACCTATGGGTTTATATAAAATCAACATGTTAATTTTATGCAAAGTGATGCAAAAGATCTTTTCCCCAGTTTCTCAGGGAAAAAGTCTAATCACCTTCTCAGATGGACATTCAAAACAGCATAAATAATCAAGAATGTGAAAATGACAGACAAAGCTCTTACCATGAGCAACAAAAAGGGCACCAAGTAAATTCCAGAGGTGGATCCAAGAAGTATAATGATACAAGTCACTTACAATAAAATCCGTGACAGAGTATGATAATCCCCCACTATAAAATCAGGTAGTAAAAGTACAGAGGTAAAAATCCTAAAACCACATTAGAAAAGAGGAAGATGAGAGTACCCAGGACACAGAGCTGTTTATTCTCTTCCTTATTCCTGTATGCAAGAGAGATAAGTCAAACAACCTGGGCCACAAAACATTGCAGTCAGAGTTCAGACCTTCTAAGAGAAGATGGAAAGTCTCTTTCAAACTAAAAAACAACTGCAAAAACAAACAAATTGTCAAAACCCCTAAGGGTGTTTTAATCTAACAACTTCCTGGTCATGACATTCACAAGAAGTGATATGTTTCCTGTTTATTTTGTAAATCAGCAGGATGAGCAGGTAAATCATGTTTTAGTGCCATTCATGGGTTCTACTATGGATCTTAAAGGAGCAACTAGAAAAGGAAGTAGCAAAGGTAAATGGTTGGTAGTGGATTTTTACTAAATATGTGCTAAGGGACCCTTCACTGTATAGTTTTCATTTTTATGACATTCGAGATCTAATCAGGATCTAGGGAAGATTTCTTAAGCTCAGAATCAGATTTTAGATATCTGCTCTCTAATTGGTTGGTTCTTTGAGAAAATGGAGTTAATCTAAGTAAACAGAAATCAGTAGCAACAGCTTTGACCAAGGAATAGTTGTAGTTAGATGAAAAACAAAGGATTTGCGAATGATACTTAGAAACTGAATAAAACGGAAAGAGGAAAAAGAGGTCTGGGATCTCCTATCAAAGGAGAAATTGGAGTGACTTAGGAAGAGCTCAAAGAGCTGGAAGACCATGGCTTTGAACAAAAGTAAAAAGGAAGGATGAGATGCAGAGGCTCTATAAAAAGGCTAACTTAGACTTGATTGATATAGCAACGTGCTCTCCCACTCCCCTTAAAATTAGGGGTCTAATTCTTTTATACCGTCGTTTTACTGGGTATGCTGGGTAAGAGAAAACACTGTAACAAGTGTTTACACTACAGAGTTGAAGACCTGTTCATCACCAGTTCTGCCATTGTTATTGTTTTGTGTAATATTCTGCAGCACGGGCATAAGTTTAAAAACTATCACAGCCTATGTCACAGAAAGGAACTTTGGCTGTTTATTTACACAGCATTTTCTTGAGGCACTTTGTAATTTCAGGTCACATAAATGGTATTTTCTCTTAAGAAAAACAAAAAGAAAGCAATTGGCCTGCCCTTTCCCAGTCCACATGTCTTACTTGCTCTCTCCCATGCTCTCATTCTTAGCTACTTCATACCGCATGAGTCATAAATAAGCCAAGTCACTAAGCTCTGAAGTGGGTGGTGTTTATACATTAAAAGTTCATTATAAACCATGAAGTGTATGTGAATGTGGGCTCTGTAGATGAGACTGGGGTTTCAAAGGCCTTGATAACTCTGGTAAATCCTCTTTGTCCAAACAGCAGAATCTGGGAGTAGGCAGGCTATGTTTTGGCCACAATTCCAAACTGTGATAGGTGGAATACTCAGTAGCTCAGGGTTGCTTAACAACTTCCTGTCCCAAGTTTTCTGCTCCTCGAGACAACCAGCTTCATAAGCATTTATTCAAGCATGTAATAAACATTTGTATATCTACTATGTGCAAGGACGTCTACTAAGTACAGAGAATTCAAATAAACAATTTTTGCCTTCAAAAAGTTCACAGGTGTGGTAGAAAAGACAGATATACAAATAACTAAATCACAGCATGGCCAGTTCTAATATAAAAGTATAAACAAAATACCACAGAAGCACAGAGGAGGAACAATTAATTCTGCCTGGAAGAGGTGAGTGGGCAGGGGCAATCCAAGGAAAACTACACAGAGAAAATGACATTTGAAATGGGTCTTCAAAACTGACTAGTATTATCAAAAGGTAGAGAAGGTGGGAAGTGATTTACAAGTAAATAAAAGTGTAAGAGTGAACATTCAGAGTTGAGAGCATGAATAGTTCTTTTTCGAAATGATAAATAACTCAGGATGGTTTGTGTGTTTGGAGGAGTGTGTGGCCTATGAGAGGGGTAAAAAAATACAGCTGAGGAGCCTGGGGCCAAAATGGATTTTGTGTACACAGACATACACACATAATATACCTATACATCCATATATAATAGCACACATATATTATGTACAAATTAGCACAGTGTCTAGTATATTATGGTACATTGAACATTTAATTATTGAGTGAATAAATGAATTAAAGAATAAACTAAGAAAGCTCTTGCATGCCACAGATTGTATTCCACAAGGCATTTTAACTTTATTCTATATGCAATAGGAAGCCAATGGAGTTTTATTTATAGGAAAAGGTCCTAACCTAGTTAATTTTTAAAAGTTTATTAGACAACTGAATAAATTCTTAAGAATTACTGTGCATCTATAATTAAAAACAAACAAGTAAAAACATCATCTGCAAGTATTATGGAAAATGGGCAGGGGTATACAAGGGGCTGGAAAAAATGATGAAAAACTGAACCAGGTCAATGGCAAGTAGGATGAAGAGGAGTAGGGTGGATTTGAAAGATGAGAATTAAAATTATCAGGACTTGGTGATTATTGAATACAGAAAGTTACAAAAGACTTTAAGGTCATATTGTATATTCTGGCTTAAATAGAATATTAATGTCATTTTAACCAAAATAGGGTACACAAGAAGAGTGGAATTTGAAGAAAAAAAGATTAAAAATTTAGTTTTAAAGTTCAAAGTACCTGTGGGATAGTCAAATAAAGATGTCTAGCAAGAAAACTGTGCATGTAACTCAGAAAAGACATAAAGACTGGATCGATAGAATCCTTAGACAGTCAGGGGTTCACTCATCCCTGGTTACATCTTAGAATCACCTCCGAATTAAAATAAATAGACAAACCAAAACCATGAGATTCCCAGGTCCGAGCATAGCCCAAACAAGTCACTAACCTTTGGAGTGGGACTTGCACAAGAGTATGTTTTAAAAGCTCCCCAGGAGATTCTCATATATAGTCACTATTGGGAAGCACCAACAGAGTGGATAGTTAATACCAAGGAAATGGAAACTTGGGGGGAACGTATAGAGTGTTTTGTTAAAGGAGCATAAAGGAAAAATGTTGGAGAAAAGCAACTTTTAAGGGACAGGCAGAGGAAAACTAGGTAATAATGGGAGACTGAAAAAATAAAGGCCAGAAACATACCAACAGACCCAGGATACAGTGGTGTCACTAGAGCAAAAGAAGAAGTACATGTCAAGAAGGAATAAGTATAGCCGGGCTCAGTGGCTCAGCCTGTAATCTCCTGCTTCGGGAGGCTGAGGTGAGTGGATTGCCTGAGTTCACGGGTTCGAGACCTGCCTGGGCGACTTGGCGAGCCCTCATCTTTACAATAAATCAAAAATTTAGCCGGGCGTGGTAGTGCACGCCTGTAGTTCCAGCTACTTGGAAGGCTGAGGCGGAAGGATCGCCAGAGCCCAGCAGGTCGAGGCTGCGGGGGCCGGGAGCGGCCACTGCAGTCCAGTCTGGGCGACAGAGTGAGACTCCAACTCAAAAAAAAAAAAAAAGGAATAAGTATGTCCAATAGCCTCAAGTATTCAGTAGTGTCCCAACATATCAGCCTGGATTGGTTTAAAGATTAAATTAGCTGTCATCTATTAAAGTACAGGAAAGTTCTGAGTAAAGGTCAAGAAAATTGTGAACCTATTGGATACTGTGCAGCCTTGGGGAGCACCAGATGTCCAAGAAAGAAACAACGATATTAAAAACAGAGCGGCTATGGGGAGGGCCAAAGGTAAAAATTGCCAACCTCATAACTTCCCCTGCCTTCAACCTTGAGTACCTAATTTTGAAAGACTACTTGAAAAGTAACTAGAGCTATGTCTCACAGTCACCTTCTTAGGGTAAAAAAAATGGAAAAATCCAGAGGTAGTTTCGTAAGAATTTAATAAACAGAATGACTCTCAAAAACCAAAGAATTGTGGTGGGGATGGGGGTTCTTAGTAAATGTGTGCAAAGATTAGACCAATCACGCTATGGTGACTATAAAAGTTGTTATTCCTTCTAATTTCAGACTCAGAAGACAACCATAGAATGGTAAAATGCTACTTCATAGCTATACAAGGAATGTGTTACAGTGCCACCTGCTGGCAAGACCAAAACCAAGTTCCTTTTAAAAAACAAAACAAGGGGGAAAAAATTAATTCCACAAAGCTGAAGATTGAAGAGCACAGATAATTTATTCTGATTTTTAATTGAGGGTGATACCTTACTCAGTAACTTTTTTTATTTGAAAGACACTTTCAGAATTGAAAATAAAGCTCCAACTGAACCTTCCTATTACAGCAAATGGAAAGCATATGAACAGCAACACTAGCCCTGAGCTAGAAAGTCCCACCAACCTTGCCCACTGCTTTCCAACTAAGGCACCTTAACCAACATTCCCTTTCTAGACACTCAATATATTTTCTATAATTTTAAAACTGGGGAGATAGTAAGATACCATCTGTCTAGCTAGTTTCTGTGCAAATACGATTCTTAACTAGTTGAATCTTTTACTATCTAGTCAACCTGGGCTACTTAGTACTCAAAAATAGCCTGCTCTTGATGTATTGCATACATTTGCTTCTGCTGCTCTCTCTGTTCAAAATACTGTCCCCCGTCACTATTCCCAATTCAGTCTTCCCCACTCCATCTTGAGAGTCAATATCAAATGATGCCTTCTCCGTGAAGTCTTCCCTAATCACCTCGCCCACAGCTGGAAATAACTCCTTCATATGAACTGTATCTTTGCCTCTTATATGACTTTTATTAGTTTATACCTTTTATAAGAGTTGTGAAAAAGACATATGTATGGTGTACTGAAAAGAGGATAAACTTTGGAATCAGTCCATCATCTGACATCTGCACTTGCAACTTAATGGTTAGGGACCTCGGATAAACTCACCCTCCCTGACCTTCAGTTTCCTCATCTGTAAAATGAGGCTGGTGATACCCACACAGAGGCGCAGCATTGGAGTATTTAAGAGCAGGACTCTGGAGTCAGATAAACCTGAGTTTAAATCCTGGCTTTGCCATTTACTAGCTATGTAAAATTGGTGAAATTACTAAGTCATTTGAAGCTTCAGTTTCCCTATCTATAAAATAAGACAAGAGTAGACCCTACCTACCTCAATGTCTTTGTATGACAGGAAAATGTATGTAAAGTACCTAACTTATAGGAGCACTTGATGCATGTCAGTTTCTCCCTTACCCTATGATTTATCGAGTTTCTTGGGGACAAAGAGCATGTCTTGTCCATTTCTGAATCACCCAGAGGAGCCCATTCTAAGACATTTAATGCAGTTTGCTTGATGTCTGGTGAATTAATAAATGCCATATTTCTAAGACATTTCTTAGCAGAATTTAGTATCAGGAACCACTGTCTTGTTTCTCCACAAAGTAGTAAGGCCAAATATATGCCATTCGTCTCAGGGGTTTAATGGATGCCTCTTAAAACCAGGTGTTTCTTGTCTGTAGCCATTTCAAGAGAGCAGTTACAATACAGCCCCTCTTAACTCACACTCGCAGAGAGAAGCAGGGCCTGACTCTTCTTAGTCTAAGGGAAGGTCATTGAATGTCAGCATTTCTTTTAGAGAACAGTCCGGGTGCAAGCCTCACAAAACATCATGCTTCTGCTTCTATACAATGGTTTTAAGTAAATATATGGAAGTGAAAATAGGGCAAGAATCAAAATGTGAAGAAAAGTTTAAAAACTGACTATTCAGTATTTCTCTGATGAACTAGGGGTGCCATGCATATTCTAAGAAATCTCTGGGTGCCAGTTTTCTCCAGGGACCAAACTACAATAGGCGTTAAGGGTTTACTTTTGCAGAGCACATATTTCGTTTAGGGAAAATTACACCTGTAGAAGTCAGCAAAGCCACAAGGGATGCACTTTATCCTGACATGCTTACATGAGTTGGATTATGACAGAAATTCACCTAGCAGAAATAAGACATTCGAAGCTGCCTCCACTCTGGCAGATACAATATCCTTTCATTCCAAAACAACAGAGTAGAAAGGAGTCCATTCACTGTAGTTCTTGGCTGTTCTTGCGGATGGGCTAAATCCTAACATCAAAATTAATTGAAGGTTCAATTATTCTTCTTTCTCTCATTCTTTAACCTTATGGATGGTTACAAATCCAACATGATACCAAGTTTGATAACTTCTGTATTTGGATAATACTACAAAGCTGGATGAGATCCCCATGTGGAATTGTTTTCAGACTTCCCAGTTTCCGTTAAATATTTTAATTAGTTTAATTATCTAAACCTTTTCATTTAAAGAGAATGCGTGTCATAAAGAACCTCAATATTTCAACAGAATATCAGATGTTGTTGATGTTGTATAACAACCAAAATAATAATGAATTTGGTTGTTAACTCACATTCTCTTCTCTGTCATTCTTTGTTGCCCAACTTAATGGAATAGGCAGAGATTGTCACTACATGGATTGTTTTGCTGCTGCTGATGCCTCTATCTCCCTCTTCCCCCCACCACCACACACACTTCTAAGTTTCTTTGAATTCAAGGAATAGACTCATCTTAGCCAATCTGTGAATTTTAGTAAGTAATGAGATGTTTTTCATTTGGATTTAGATTTTCAAACATTCTTTAATTGACAGCATACAGTTACTAAACGTGTAATGAGAGAGAAACTCTAATATACTGTCGGTGGAAATTAAATAAAAATATTTCCACTTCTGGAAATCTGTATTATAAAAACATGTGCTCTTTCAGTGCACTAAGATTTATGTAATAGACTGCTCCTTGCACCATTGTTTTGAAATAGAAAATTCTAGGAATAAAAAAACTCTAATTGTCTTAAATAGAGCACAGAATTTTTAACAAGTCCACATAATGGAATAATGCACAGTATTTAAAATTATGAATTAGATATATATCATCCGGGATTAGAGGTTCTAGATCTAGATATCACATAAAGTAACGAATCGGGCTGGAGAATAGTATGTGCAGTGTAATTCTAACTTTGAAAAATACATATGATTTAGGATATATACAACATCTCTATACATATATATGTAAATAAACTATCTGGAAGAATCTATATAAAATTGAATCATGAATTAACTCTGGGGATACAAACACAAGAGAGTTTATTTTGATAGTATTTGAACTTTTATTAAGCACAATACACTATTATAATAAGAACAAATATTAAAACAATCCAATTCCTTGACTTCCAAGATATAGTAGATGAAAAAACAAGGACCAAAGAGGTAAATAGGTAGTTATATTTGCTATATTTTGTATATTACCAGGTTGAAATAAAAATACACGCACTAATTTGTGGGAAAAAGTCAGAAACTAAAGAAATGTATTACAATTAGGGAATGTGTGAGGCCAGGTAGAAGGGATAGGTATAGAAATAAGACAACTTTGGCTGATTATTTTTTCTATGATTTTGAATTTCCAAAGATGTAAACACTTTATGTATTCAAAAATAATATTTAATAAAAATGGGTAAAAAGCAAATTGTATAGAGGTACAAATTAACTTATTTATGTATTGGATTGCATAGCCACATATCACTCTGACTGCACAGCTTTAATAAGATGAATTCTAAGAACAAAAAAATTGCAACATTCATAGGTTTATTGTTGGTCATGGTTTTGATATAGTCATTCTAAAAATATTTTCCATAACTTATAAAATAAAATAATTGAGTAAATATACTGGTACAGATGGGAATTTGGGTTCTCATTGTGAGAAAGGGAGATACAAATATGGAATGGATAAAGATGAGAATGAACCTTCTGATACTGGATTTAAATTGGAAATAGCTGAATAAAATCACAATCTTACAAAAATGGTTTCTAAGTACCATTTTCTCCTAAGACATTCCTTAGCAAAATTAGTAAAGAAATTAGTAAAATTCCTTTACTAATTTCTTTAATAATTCCAGAATTCCTTTCTAATTCCAGAATTAGAAAAGGAATCAGTACCAAGGTAACCATAGCACAACTTCTTCATGACAGAAAGCAAGAGAGTGCTCAAAAATAATGAAGTATCAAAGGGTAACAGGAAAGCTTCCACTTCAGGCAATGATTAAATAACTGAAACTAGACTAGCTCTCCCATAGTAAGCAACAACAAAAGTGGAACAAATATATAAAGCAATTGTTTTCAGGCAGTGTAGAATTGTGACCTCAAAGAAAAGGAAAACTCAAGTGGTGAGGCCCCACAATCAACCCAACTCTTTACCTGGGGACAATTCCCCAACTATAGTGTGATAAGTCAGAGTCTTAACAGAGCCCAGGAGTCACACTGAGCTGAAGCTATAGAGATCAGAGTTCAGGGCAGCTAAAAGGGCTGGAACCTCCAGTAAAAGGAGAGAGATAAAGTCCATTAAATCTTTGTGGGGTTCCCCATGAGTCCCTAACTAAAGACTGGACTGACTGAACATGCTCAGAGCAAGACAACCAAAGGTTATTATCATCAGGTGATGGCCACTATGGGGTTAAAGATGGAACACTGGTATTAAAGGGTAAGCAATATTGTTAACACCTGAGCATTCAGTTAAAACTCTAGAAAAGTCCCACATTAGAAGACAGGAACATGCTATGCTAGACACTCCCTAATAAAGCCTAAAATCATTATTTGGTAGCCATTCCTTGAATCCAATGAAATTAAGCATTTTGAAAATTTTGTTTTATTTTTCCTTTCCCTTAGGCCCACCAAAGAACTACTGGAATATTGCACAAACAGTAAGAGTTCAATAAGATATGCCTTTGGCCATATAAAATTCAGTGACAAGAACCCTAAAATTATTTCCCCTTCAACATCTTCAATAAATGTGTTTTGAATGAAACTGAATGGTTCAATTCTGGATACAAGTTGTTCTGATCGCTCTCATCCCTTCCTACTCCTTACTTGCTCTAAACTTTGTCTCATGTCATACTTCCAATGACTTAGCCTATCCTTGCAGTATCACTTTCTCTTTTTTCAAAGATCTAGTTTCCTCCAGAAGTCACCCTAATTAAAGAGATTAAAGGTACCAAGTCTCAGATTGTCCATTTCAATTAAAAAACAGATCATGGGGAGATATTTTCCTCCCTGATCTTGGCTCATTAGAATAAACTTAGGAGATGAAATTTCAATAGCACCTTATGATCTCCTAAACTTCTGATACAGTACTCTTGTAATCCACAGCCAATGGCACAGTGTGAATATTCTCAGAGCAACATTACTTCTAATCAGCATTTTTTTTCGTGTCCTTATCCTTTTTATTTTAAAGTTTTTATGTTAAATATATGGGGTACAATTCAGCGTTAAGTATACAATTGTTCATATGCAGGTACCCCTGCTGCTGAGGTGTGCACCCCCCTCCCCTGGCAGTTTCCTGCTACTGCAAATCCCTTTCTCTAACCAGCAATTTATTTCATTTTTATTTTTTCCCTTTTATTTTAAAGATGTGGGGTACAATTCAGGGTTAGGTATACAAATGTTCATTATGCAGGTACCCTTGTTGATGAGGTGTGCCCTGCCCTGCCTTGGTAGTTTCCTTCAACTGCCAATCCCACCCCCCACCTGGCAATTTCCCACTACTGCCAATCCCTTCCTTATAGTATTATGATAATTGTTCAAGGTTCACTTATGAGTGAGAACATTTGATATTCTGTTCTTTGTTTCTGTGATAGATCACTGAGTATGATCGACTCTAAATCCAACCAAGTTGCTGCGAAGTCCACATTTGTCCGACTTTATGGCTGAATAATATTCCATTGTGTATAAGTACCACATTTTTTTAATCCAGTCCGGCTTCAATGGGCAGCATGGTTGGTTCCATGTTTTTGCTATTGTAAATAGAATTACAACAAACATGCGTGTGCGGGTATCTTTTTTGTAGAATAATTTGAGTTCCTCTGGGTATATTTCTAATCAGCATTTTATTGTCTCTTTTGAAGAATTCAAAGCATGATATTTCACTTTATTTTTAATTATATAACAATCCATTTTACAAGGGAAGTTATTCTGTATATATATTGGAAGTGGTGTGAGAGACTAGTTTTAGACAGAACTGTGCCTTTATGGTTTTCCTCAATTATCTAACTGAAAATTCTAAAGCTAATGTATATCTAGTGAGAACAACTCCTACCTCCTCTTCAACAATCAGAAAATTACATAATTCTATAAACCAAAACCTCAAATAAAGCCATTCTCTTATTACATGGCATTGAATGGTTCTGTTCAAGTTCATCGAAATATATCCCTAAGTAGCCACTGTGTGCCAGCAGGGCTTCACATCCTTCTTATCACTAGGGATTACACTTTTTCTGTCTGATTCAGATGTTTTGGTAACTCTGCAATTGTTCTCCCAACACCATATCACTGAAAAGATGTTTTGCTATGGTCATCCTCCAGATGAAATGACTGCATAATGACCCAATTTGAGTTCAAAGTTAGACTATACCCTCTCATCCAACTGATGCCTTCTCCTCTGATATGGAGATCTAGGTTTGAAGAGCTGAATGCCAACAACTGTATAACACAGCTCCCATTTTCATGCAGCAGTCGTAGCAAAAGTCAAAGAAAAGCTAAGGGTGCAATTTAATGCCCTGAATAATAAAGTCCATGTATATTCTGGAGACATAGTTTTTCAGGTAATAACAAATAGCTAAATAGAAGATCTTGAGCGACTTCTTCTTGAGGGAGAGTAATTTCTCCCACCCACTTTGATGGGCAGCATGGTTTTGCTATTGTGAATAACACTGTGATAAACATACATGTATAGTTATCTTTTTTATAGAGTGATTTGAGTTCCTCTGGGTATATTCGCAGAAGGGGGATTGCTGGGTCATATGGAAGGCAGACATTTAGATCTTTTAGGAATCACCATACTGTTTTCCAGAGAGGTTATGTTAGTTTACACTCCCACCAACAGTGCAGAAGCATTTCCTTTTCCCCACATCCTTTCCAGCATCTGTTGTTTTTTGAGTTATTGATGATGGTCATCCTGACTTGAATTAGGTGGTATCTCAGTGTGGTTTTGATTTGCATTTCTCTGATGATTAGTGAGGCTGAACATTTTTTCATGTGTCTGCTGGCTGCTCATATGTCTTCTTTTGAGAAGTGTCTATACGTATATTTTCCCCACTATTTAATAGGGCTTTTTTTTTCTTTTCAGCATGTTTGATTTCCTTGTAGGTCCTAGATGTTAGGCCTTTGCCAGATATACAGTTGGCAAATATATTTTCCATTCTGTGGGCTGTCTCCCTGCGTTCTTGATGGTTTCTATTGCTTTGCAGAAGGTTTTCAATTTGATGAGGTCCCACTTGTCTATCTTCTTTCTTATGGCATGGGCATCTGGGGTTTTGATCAGGAATTGGCTGTCTATTCCAATTTCCATAAGGGTTTCTCCTGTGTTTTCTAAGATTCTTATAGTTCGAGGTTTTACATTGAGGTCTTTGATCCCTTTGGAGTTGATTTTTGTGTATGGTGATAGGTGTTTCAGTCTTCTGCATGTGGTCAGTTTTCCCAGCACCATTTACTGGGAATAAGTTCTCCTCTCCCCAGTGGTTGTTGGTGGAGGCTTTTCTGAAGATAAATTGGTAGAGAAATTGAGGTTTTGCTTCTGGAATCTCTATCCTGTTCTATTGGTCTATATGCCTGTTCTTGTACCAGTACCAGGCTGTTTTGATTACTGCAGCCTTATAGTAAAGTTTAAAGTCTGGAAGTGTGATTTTTCCTGCTTTGTTTCTTTGATTGTTTTGGCTATTCATGGTCTTTTATGTTCCCATATGAATTTCTGTATTGTCATTTCAACCTGGATCTTTTCAACTGTTAATGGGCAAAGAAGCTCACAAACTGCCTGAAGACAAAATTTGTACTACAGTTTTGCCAAAAGCATTTTTAAATGGTCTTCAAAAGATAAGCTAACTCTAATAATACTATTATAATGAGAGTTAAAATAATTCTATTTTCTACATAAAATAATAATATCAACACAGTTATAGGGATGAAGAGGGGTTTATGATAAAGGGGCCTAAACAGAAGGGAAGAATAGAAAGAACTGCTCCAAAGTACCCCATTTTCATAAGCTATTGGCAACTTAGGATGTCTTTTATTCTATCCATGCCTGCACAAACACAAAGCAATACCAACCTAATAGTATTTTCTGCTTTACTCCATATACACCATAAACAGAAGCAGAAAGACATAAAAGGAAAGAAACAACTGCACATTAAACCATCTCCACTGCCCAGATCTGTAGGAAAAATTTTGTTCCAAGATTACAATTTCTGTTGTCCTGGGAGGGGGTGAGAGTATACGGATGAAGGAGGGGAGATCAAAATTATCCAAACAGTTTGACTCTAAGGAGAATATCTTTTGGGGTAATGTTTCTTCAATAAAGCTGACATCAGATATGGTACCACTTGTCCACACTAAGAAGACAAAGCTAAGAACCCCTAGTAAGTTATGAAGAGCTTCACACTTGACGGGTTAAAATAAGGGAGTAAAATATTAAAAAGTCAATATTTGAATGACACCTGTATATTAATGACAACTATATATATATAGGAGCAACCTCTCTCCTCATAAGCCAACCAAGATATAAGACAGAATACATAGGTGGAAATTTTTTTTAGTTCGGATTTTACTTGAATTAAGCTACCATAATATAGATGACTTTTGAAAGTCTCTATTGTTTTTTCCTTTCAGACTCTGCTCCAGACATTATGGCATGATGACCAAGTGAGGAAAATGGGAACTGGTACAACAGGTTACATTTGCCAAAAAGTAATATCTTCAAGTATTTTTTCTCAGCAACAATCAATCTAAACCAAGATTGAAAGTGAAAATGTGACTTCAAAAGTAGAACAAGAAAAGGCAGCCATGAATGATATGCCAAGTTGAAGAGATGATAGGTAAAGTATTATACACAAACACAGCTGAGGGTCACAATCTACAAATGATTTAAATATACACATGAGTCTATAACAGGAGAAAAAGTAAATATATTGTCCTACCTTTATCATTCCAGAATCTTCTGGACTTCAACAGTGTTACTCTATTTTATAGTCTGTGACTCACTTTTGGAAAGATTTATTAATATACTATCAATTGAAGCACAAGACTATTCATTAGCTATTTCAATTAGCAAATATTCTCACTTCAAAAAACAAACATTAACCAAACTCCAAGCCCCACCCAGCATTTACTGCTTTGAAAAGTAAGCATGCCATGTATTGCCTGGATTTGATACTTAATGAGAAAGTAAAGCACATGCATCTAATTCTGGGAAATAACTGAATTAAAAGCCAACAGAAAACCCCAGCATAATCTTTTGTTTCCATATAATAATACACTCTTCAATGTCTTACTAGAATGATTACAGACAGAAAATCAATTCTTAATATCTCATGCATAGTTTGTAATTATAGCTAGAATGAATAATCAGAACTGAAAGACATATATATCCAAGTATTATTAAACAATGATTAAGCTTTGATTGGAATATCTACCAGCTACAGCTAATCTTTTAGCAAAATCATGGCTGCCTGCCAGACCACCATGTTCTAGGAATAGATATTTCTTCTTAAGAAATTCCTCTTCAGACAATTAGCTAATATTTTCAAAGTTAGAGGTTTTAAACCTCTGTATGTTAGGGATTTAGTACAACCATGAGAAACTACAACTCACTGATAGTTGTTAAAATCTATCATTTAAATTGTAATGCCACACACTCAATTAGGAGGCAAAAGATACATATCTTTAAAGGTACATATCTTTAAAAGATACATAGCTTCTCATTTGCAAATGTTTACTTCTAGGTATTCACTAGTAAATATAACCAACTCTAAGTAGGCCCTTAATGTTTCATTGTCCACTGGGAATACACTGGTCATTGAAGTTTAACGAAATTCCACTGGTTTCCCAACATTTTCTCAGTGGTAGGCTAAAACCTCATTTTTATTTTGGCTACTTTCCAACAAAGCTGGAACACAAGTGCTTCTGTTTAAAGAAATTCACAGTTAAAGGCACAGATGCCCTCTGTATGCTAGCAAAAACCACACATTTTTAATCAAATAGTGACAAGTTGCCAGCAACTTACCAGAATTTCTCTTTGAGACTATCTTCAAATTTGTGCTGACTACAGAACAGACCACAAGGGCCAAAAGAAATGGTGGCTTCATCTTCACTTCCCTTGGCAGCTGAAATGTCAAAAAAGGAAATGAAGTTTGAACCACAGATCCTGGCCTCAAAAAAACAGGAGCTGCAATCTTATAGTTCTTAAAGATCCATTACAGAAACAATGATAGTTTGGTGACCTCTAGCTTCATTTTTATGCAAATGAAAGAAAACATAAAAGTTCACAGTTAAATCATGCCTGAGTCCCCGGTTAGAACTTTTCAATTGCTTCCCACCAGAATTAGAGTAAAATCCAAATTCTTTCCATTAGACTTTTGAGGGCCTAGAGGCAGGGCCTCTAGGTGCCTCTTTGATCTTATTTCAAATTTCTTCTCCTTGGTGGCTATGTTTTAACCACTATGGTCATTTTATCTGTCCCTGGAATGTGCATGGACATTTTTTTCTCACGGCTTTTGCACTAGGTCTTCCTCTTGGGATACTTCTCCCCACTCTTCACGTAGTTTCTTAACATCCTATGTGTCTCCGTCTCACAAAAAGGCCTTTCCTGACTGCCCAGTCTTAACTCTGTCATTCTCTAGCTCACATCATTGCTTGCTTTATTCATATGACTGATTAGTATTTCAGTTGTTTTATTTACGTGACAGATAACATTTAAATATTCAGAATTTTATATAAAGATTTTTTTAAATAATTGGTTTACACCTAAAGTTGCAGAACTTTACCCAGAATGTAAGAGTGCTGAGAGGGATCTCCTTTTCCCAGAATTGACCTCAAAGATCCACTTGATATCCTAAATTCAGAAAACTTCCACAGTTTGGTGTCTAAATCTACCAGTTCAATGAACCAATGCAGCTAGTTCTTTATCGCTCCACCCCACTCCATCAATAAACAAAGAACCTTGGGAAGGAGGAGAAGGACACCTTTTTTTAAGTGAGACAGGCTATTCCTTTCCCAGTTGACCACGTACTTACCATAAGCCACACTGGATTTCTCCTGAACTCCTGGAGCAGGGATAAAGAACTCTAGGGAGAGATGGCATGTTGGAGGATGCCAGATGACAAAAGGGCCAGGACAAATTCTCACCTATTCCCAACACACAGCAAATGTCTGAGTCCCAAGAAGCATTGAAGACAGATTTGGCATATACCCAATGGTCCAAATTGAACTAGGTAAATAGATTAGTCTTACCAGAGGCTTTACAATATGAAGATGAAAGCATGTGAGAGGAAAGTGATATGCTGGCACCAGCTGAAGGTCTGACAGATGTTATCAAATCTTTCAAGGAAGAATATGCTTGGGGAAGTCTCTCATCACCAGGCCGTTATAACAACTACCTGCTATATAGATTTTATAGATATCTAGAAGAGCAATTATGACCAACCAAGAAGAAGGCACACACAGTCACAAGCATTTGTCCTTTCCCTCTCTCTCCCTGCCACTCCCCTTCCAAGGCAACACCAAAGAAGGCACAGAGAAAAGGGGAGTAAGAAAGACGTAGCCGGGCTCGGTGGCTCAGCCTGTAATCCCGCGCCTTTGGGAGGCTGAGGTGAGTGGATTGCCTGAGCCCGCGGGTTTGAGACCCGCCTGGGCAGCGAGACCTAATCTCTACAATAAATCAAAAAATCAGCCGGGCGTGGTAGCACATGCCTGTAATTCCGGCTACTCGGAAGGCTGAGGCGGAAGGATCGCCGGAGCCCAGCAGGTCGAGGCTGCGGTGGCCGGGAGCGGCCACTGAAT
>NW_007020223.1:19445-21763 GCF_000164805.1 Carlito syrichta
AAAAGAAAAAAGAAAGAGAGATGTATGAAAGTCTACCATACAACTCCCAAACTCCCAACCACTAGAGTCACATGTCCTCTGTTTGAGGAAAAAGGAAGAAACACTATTTGAATCAGATAGGAATTTGGATTAAGCAAGACTAAGCCTTTAAAATCAGAATGAGACTTTTCTATTGTCTGAAAGAAGTCGAAAAAGTTATAGAATCAGACTGAAATATATACCACTGTCCCTGTCACTCCGTGGAAAAAAAGGTAAGTATAGTTAAGCAAAATAAGTAGCAATTAATGGGAAAAATAATACCATTTCAAGTTTATATTCCAATAAGTTGAAACAATCAGTTACATATATCACCTTGGTAGTTTTTGCCCACTCCTTGCCCACTAGAATGTAAGCCTCATGAGGGGAGCCACTTTGTCATTAACTGTTGTTTCCTCAGCACCTAGTATAGAACCTGACACATAATTGGTGATCAATAAATATTTTAATGAATAAAAGAACACGACTTATGTAGTTATCATCATATCAAGTGTTCAAGTAATGCAAATAAGTGAAAGCTTTCAGCAGTGTTTTGTTGCTGTTGGGTTTTTTTGGGGGGGGGTTACTCATGTATTTGAAATAGAACATCTCTTGTCTAATATAGGATTATCCAAATCAGCGATGTTCCCATTTCTCCCGCTGTCATGGACACTGTTGGTGCCCCACCCATGTCCTCTTGGCCTGCCCTAAAAGTCATCTGCAGAAGTCTTCCTGTGTTTCTCTGCCAGAGGGACTTCTCTGTCTGCAAAAGCATTGTAGGAGACAGACTGGAAGTGGAAAGTTGTTAACACTCGATGAATGATTCTGAATCAATGATGGTAGTTGGTGAATGAATACCCCAGCTCCCTCGCCCTTTGGTATGTTCCGGTAGTATTGAGTGGCAATCTGCTCATTAGTCACACCCATTATTTGCTTTTCCTCTCTTCTAATCTGACTTTGTCACTTCCTTGCAATACTTCCTGGGAATAAATTATTTACATCCAAATCCTTATCTTAGGGTTTGCTTTTTGAGAACCCAAACCAAGTCTCTGAAAATACCATCGAGTACTCCATATGATTCGTTGTTTTCCATAGACCATATCTATCAAATTTCTAACTCAGAAGATTATGTAGGCTCTAGACTTTCAAAGGAAGGTTTATTATTCAAAAATTTCCTGAACCACATATGCACTCTAACTCCTCTATCTTGTCTTTATATTTAGAACTTATATCACTGCAGTGACTTTGTTAAGAACATTGACTTATCTCTAATTTAGCTCTTCCTGCTGTATTCACTCAGTTACCAACTCAACTGCACTGGTTAGATTTTAGGAGTCTACCATGCTCTCCTTACCTCAAACCTATAATATCCATGATTGTACATTCACTATTTCTGTCTGAAAGCTAATAGTTTGTAGAGACTGTAACGTGCCAAGATATCATTTTTAGGATTCTGATATTTTATACATGTGACAAAACAAAAAAAGATTATTTGAAGGCACCCATTACAAATTCTGTTTTCCCAGTGATTATATGGTCATTTTTACCCAAAGCAACAGTTATATTTTATAACTGATATTCAGAGTTGTAGAATATAACTGATGTAGAAATACTTCTACTTCCCTATTTAATTGACACTTCCTATTGTTTGAGAAATAAAATAATTAAAGTTTGACTTTGACTAGTGAAACCATCAGTGGAATTTAATAAATTAACCACAGAATTATTTCATATACTCTCCTCTTCCTATCAGTTAAAATCAGCAGAGATTAGAAAAACTAAGTCTGAATGTGAATGGACTAAACGCACCACTGAAAAGACATAGAATGACAAAATGGATAAAATATCACCAGGCAACAATATACTGCCTTCAAGAGACCCATCTCACTAGAAAGGACATACACAGACTCAAAGTAAGAGGATGGGAAACAAATTTTCAGGCGAATGGAACACAAAAGAAAGGAGGAGTCGCGATCCTAATTTCAGACAAAATACCATTTAAGCTATCAAAAATTAAAAAAGATACAGAGGGCCACTACATAATGATAAAAGGTTCACTCCATCAACAAGAAATATCTATCCTAAACATATATGCACCCAACATAGGCGCACCAACATTCATAAAGCAACTTCTAGGAAAACTAAAGAAAGACATTGATTCTAACACCATAATAACTGGGGACTTTAATACACCACTCACAACCTTAGACAGATCATCAGGACAAAAAATCAGCAAGGAGATCCGGAACCTCAATGAGACTCTGGACCAAATGGACTTAATTGATACCTATAGAACACTCTGC
>NW_007020224.1:0-2284 GCF_000164805.1 Carlito syrichta
TTTTTTTTTTTTTTTTTGAGTTGGAGTCTCACTCGGTCGCCCAGACTGGAGTGCAGTGGCCGCTCCCGGCCACCGCAGCCTCGCCTGCTGGGCTCCGGCGATCCTTCCGCCTCAGCCTTCCGAGTAGCCGGAATTACAGGCGCGCGCTACCACGCCCGGCTGATTTTTTGATTTATTGTAGAGATGAGGTCTCGCTGCCCAGGCGGGTCTCGAACCCGCGGGCGCAGGCAATCCACTCACCTCAGCCTCCCAAAGGCGCGGGATTACAGGCTGAGCCACCGAGCCCGGCTTAGAAGACCTTTAGATGAGACTTTGAGTTTTAGATTTTAGAGTTGATGCTGAAATAGGTTAGACCTTTGAGGTTGTTTGGATGTAACGAATATATTTTGCATGTAAGAAGGATATGAATTTGGGGGGATCAGGGGCAGAATGCTATAGACTGAATATCTGTGCCCCTAACAGTTTGCACACTGACTTGCAAACCCCCGATGTAATTGAAAAGTGAAGATTTTGGAAGCTGATTAGGTTATGCGGGTGGAGCCTCATAAATGGCATTCGTTCCCTTATAAGAAATCCCTGGTTTATGCCTGTAATCCCAGCAATATAGAAGGCCAAGCAGGGAGAACTGCTTAAGTCCAGGAGTTTGAGAACAGTTGGGTAACATAGCTAGACTTTGTTTCTACAAAAAAAATTAGCCATGTTTGGTGGCATGCACCTGTAGACTCAGCTACTTGGGAGGCTAACCCAGGGGAATTGCCTGAGCCCAGGAAGTTGAAGCTGTGATGAGCCATGATTGTGCCACTGCACTTCAGCCTGGGTGACAGAGTAAGAGCCCAACTCAAAAATAAAAATATAAAATAAATTTTAAAAAAGAATTCCCAGAGAGCTCCCTAACCCCTTCTGCCAGGTAAGGACGCAGGAAGAAGATGGCCATATATGAAACAGAAAGCAGGCCCCTCCGTAGACACCAAATCGGTTGGTGCTTTGATCTTGGACTTCCCAGCTCTAGAACTGTGAGAAATAAATTTCTGTTGTTTATAAGCCATCCAGCCTATAGTTTTCTGTGATAGTAGCCTAAACAGACTAACAGTGAATTCTCTTAATGAATTGTCATCTTTAGCAGAAATTATGTCCTACTAATGACTTTGTAAATGCACAATATTACACGGGGCATTTCAGATTCAGGTCTGCACTGTGCTTGAATTCATACACTATTATGTAGAGACTCAACTCATTCTATTATGTGTAATATACAATACGCAACTGAAGGAATGATGCTTGCTTTTGTTAATGTCTTTTATTTTGGAGTAGTACATAAAACACTGTATGCATTCAATGTGCTACTACAAATAATAATGACCCCAAATGATATTCTAGTTACTAGAATCTAGTCCTTAACATCAACAAATAAGCTAGCCACCATTCAAGTTCTGAAATATTATACTTGCTACATGACTCAAGGTCAAAGTTGCATCTATTTTTAGGTGAAGAAGTGAAGACTATTGACTAGCATTAGTAATCATCTTCTCCAACATTTCTGAAAGGGTTTCTGTCCATTTTGTCATATTGCTTTGCAAACTAGTCCTTGAGAACAATCCACATAAAATGTACTGAACACTAAATAAAATGTTACATTGTACAAACATCTTCACAGCCATAAGTCATTCCTCACAACAACCCTGTGAGGTAGGTTACTTTCTTCATTGTATTTCACAAATGGAGACAGTGAGGTAAAGAGAAAGGTGTGGCATGATGGGATCAACATAGACAATGTGCACTGAGGGGCCTGCCATAGAATTCAAATAGTGTACCTCCCATTTTGCAGATAAGAGTGCTGCAACAATGAGGACACAGTTCTCACTCCACAACAGCAATTGTCAGAGGCAAGATGGCATCATCTTAGTAATGAAACTCTATTACAGAAGAAGCATATGCTAAACAAAAAAATAGTCTCAAATCTATGAGAACTCAAAGAGTACCAAAGAACCTGTCATTTGTTTTCTTTGAAATACACCCTATTTGTAATCCCATAGAATTCCCTCTTCTTGATCTTCCTCCCTCACAACGTTTTTATACTGCATTAAATGATGAACAATTTTATTTTACTAAATTTGTTCATAGACACATACTTAAGAAAACTTTAGAGAAGATTTTATCTATGAACTCTTGATGAAGAACTAAGATGGAAATAAGACTGAATGACATACTGAGATTTCAGATAAGCACTATGTATTTTTGCTTAAGGCATTTATGGAGGAGAATTGAAACTACCATGATGATATCT
>NW_007020225.1:0-74846 GCF_000164805.1 Carlito syrichta
CCGCGAGATTCGCTGAGCGCACAGCTCCGCCCCCGCCCCCACCCAGTGATAGTCTCCAGCGCAGTTCCGCCCCTAGCGTATCCCCGGCCTCTGGCCCGGAGCTACTGAGAGGCTCCACCCAGAAGGTAAAGTCCCGCCCACCGCCTCTGTCTCGGATGCCTAGCTTCGCCTGCTCTTTGCCTCCTCGCTGAGGATGCCGCGAGCATAGCTCCGCCCTATCGTAACCCCGCTCCTGGCCCAGAGTCACAGAGAAGCCCCGCCTACAGGCCCCGCCTCCTCCTGGGCTCCTCTGAGCAGAACTCGGAGCCCCAGAGGACGGAAGGCGGAGGTTTCCACGATCGCTTTTGCGAAATCTCCGAGAATGGAGCAGGATTGAAGGATCAGACGATCTGGACCTCTTCGCTGATTGTGTACAGAAAGCACATCCAGAAGGCTTCGCCTATTCACATCCCCCCCTTTGCCACGGTCTTCCCAGAAAACGGGCCAGCCAACCCATTGAAGCTTTCTTTAATTCTCAAGGTGCAGTAACTCTGCACTACAAAATGTTACCAAATCGACATGGGTATATCTCTCTCCTTTCGTGGTTTAATTGCTGGTCATATATATTTCTTTAGTGGTGAATTTCTCCGGTGTCTTCTTTTTCTAAGCACTCTTCTTAAATTCACTGCCCAGGTTGCTGCACAAAGTTGTCTTGGTGTGCTTAAAAGCCCGGTCGTGGCTACATTTAATCTTTATTAAACGTAAAATAATTCCAACCCAACCCAAACCCAATTATGTTTTTCCAGACTGTTTAATAATACGGAGAAATGTTCACGCTTCATTATGATCATCGCTTTTAAAAAACGGTCTGCAAGAAGTAGGTTCGCCAAACAGACCCCATGCCAGCTTTGGCAAGGAGAACTTACCTGGGTATTTACATCCTGTCAAAATGCCTCATGACAGTCATACATCTCTATGGTATCTCGTGTAACAGTTTAAAGAAAACAGCCGATTCATAGATACTGATTGGGTAATTGTCCAGTTTCAGAGTCACTGGGTTATTGTGTGACATGATTTTATCAACAACACAAAACAATCATGCATGGGTATAAATGCATCAAAAAATATCGGGGCTGATCTATCAAATTGTTCAACATTGTTCTGGTTAAGGCAATAGGAAGACTTACAATTTTTACTCCACTTGTATATGTACTCATATGTACATCTATATGTATATCCATAAGTATTACTTGTATAATACAACAAAAAAGTAAGGGCCACAGAAATATAGACTTAAGCCACATAAAAACCTTTTATTCCAGACTGGATTGAACCCTATTCATTTGCAGAGTCTATATCCTCTAATCACTTCTGAAACTTCTCCTTGGCCTCATCTCATTTATCTTTTAACATATTATTTTCAAGTAATTATAGACTCACAAGAAATTGCAAAAATAGTACAAAAAGACCCTGTGCTTTTTATCCAACTTCCTCTAACAATGATGTTTTTTGTAGATATAGTATCAGAACCAGGAAGTTGAAATTGATACTATTAAGTAAATTACAGGCCTAATTCCACTTTCAATATTTTTAAACCTGCATTAATGTGTGTGTATGTGTGTGAGCGCATATATAGTAAAGATTCCACAACTACAATGAAGATACAAAAAATTTCCATCACCCTAAAGAACTCTCGGGCTACCACTTTTGCACTCGCAATCAGTCACCTTGCACATATTTTGTTAGATTTATGCCTGTTTTATTCCCTTTGGAGTGACTGCAAATGGTATTATGAGTTTAATACATATTAAACATTTGGTTTCTATGTATTCATTGTTAATATATAGCACTGCAATTAATATTTTAATTCAATTTTTTATTTTGAGATAATTGTTGATTTATTTGCAGTTGTATGAAAAAATACAGAGAGATCCCATGTACCCTTTAACCAGTTTCTCATAATGGTAACATTCAAAATTGAAGCACAATATAACAATCAGGATATTGGTATTGATATACTGTATCTATCTTATTCACATTTCGCTCGTGTTTCCCTTTTGGGGCCAAATCTGCTTCCATACCACTCTTCTTCCTTAGTGCCTGACAACCACTAATCCTTTGTCTATTTCTATGATTTTGTCATTTCAAGAATGTTAAACACATGAAATCATGCAATATGTAAACTATTGAGATTGGCTTTGTTTTTTTTTTTTTACACAGTATATTTCTCTGAAAAGTTATTCAATTGTTGGGAATGTCAATAGTTCATTTCTTTTTGTTGCTAAGTAGTACTCCTTGATATGGTTGTACCACAGTTTAAACCATTCATCCAGGAAGGATTATTTCCAGTTTTTAACTATGAGGAATAAAGCTGCTATACATATCCACTTTTAGGTTACTGTGTGAACAAAAATGTCCATTTCTCTGGGATGAATGTTCAAGAATGTAATTTCTGGGTGAAAAGGTAAGTGCATATTTACTTTTGTAAGTCTCTGCTAAACTGTTTTCAAAATGGCTCTAACATTTTTCATTCTCACTAGCAATTTTTGAGTATATCCAGGTCCTCTGCATTCTTGTCAGCACTTGGTGTTATCACTGTATTTTGTTTTAATCATTCGATAGGTGTATGGTGATATCTCGTTAGGGAAATACAAATCTGTTATCAGGGCTTTCTCTGAACAAAAGTTTTACATTTTGATGAGATCTAGTTTATTGGCCTCTATTATATTTGGATCATTGTTTTGATGTCATGTGTAAGAACTCTTTACCAAAGATTTTATCCTTTTTTAAAAGTTTTGCGGTTTTATATTTCACATTTAAGTGTGTGGTCCAGTTTGAGTTTACTTTTGTGCAAGGTTTGAGGCTTAAGTCCAGGTTGATTTTTTTTGCCTATGGATGTCTAATTGTTAGAGCACAGTTTGTTGGAAAGACTATCCTTCCTCCATGAAGTTTCTTTCTCACTTTTCTCAAACATCTGCTGAGCATATTTCTGTGGCTCTCTATCAGTGTTCTCTATTCTGTTGTATTGGCCTATTTTTTCTCGAGTACCACACTGTGTTGATTACTGTAGCTATAGAGTATATGTTAACATGAGCTAGCATGATTCTTCTCTCTTCATTTTTATTTTTCAACATTTTTTTAGCTATGCTAAGGCTTGTGCTTGTCTATACACATTTTGGAATGTTTGTCTATGGGTAGAAAGAGCCTTGCTGAAAATTGTGTCAAATTTATGAGGAAATTGACATTTCTGTGTTGATTCTTCTAATTCATGAGCACAGTATATCTCTTTACTTATTTATATCCTCTTTGATTTCTTTCATCAAATTAGTATAATTTTTTAGCATGCAGAACCTGTGTTTGTTTGATAAATGTATTCCTAAGTATTCATTTTTAAGCAATTATGAATGATTTTATCTTTTTAACTTCGGTTTCCACATGCTTGTTTGTTGTTAATATATAGAAATATAATAGATTTTTGTGTGTTCATCTTGTATCCTGCTACCTAGCTAAACTCTGTTATTACTTCTTGGAATCTTTTTGTCAGTTTCTTAGAATTTTCTAACTAGACAATCATGTCATCTGCGAATTGGTGCAGTTTAATTTCCTCCTTTGCAAGCTGTATTTCCTTTTCCTGTCTCTCTGCAGTGGATAATTTCCAGGAATAGGTTGAATAAGAGTGGAAGGCTGACATCACTGCCTTGTTTTGAATCTTAGGAAGAAAGCATTTAATCTCTTTCATCATTAGATATGATGTTAACTGCAGGTTTTTTTTTAAAGTTTCTGTTGTCTTATTTTTTTGCTTATTTTACTTAAAACATTTTAACTGTAGTAAAATACACATAACATAAAATTGATCATGTTAACAATTTTTTTTTTGAGTTGGAATCTCACTCTGTCGCCCAGGCTAGAGTGCAGTGGCACGCTCCCGGCCACTGCAGCCTTGACTTGCTGGGCTCTGGGCGATCCTTCCGGCTCAGCCTTCCAAGTAGCTAGCACTACAGGCGCGCGCTACCACGACCGGCTATTTTTTTTTTTTACTTATTGTAGAGATAAGGTCTCGCCAATTTGCCCAGGTGAGTCTCGAACCTGCGGGCTCAGGCCATTCACTCACCTTGGGATTACAGGCTGAGCCACCAAGCCGGCCCATGTTAACTATTTTTAAGTGTTCAGTAGTGTTAAGAACATTCACATTGTTTTGCAGCCAGTCACCATAACTCTCTTTTATCTTGCAAAACTGAAACTCTATGCTTATTAAACAACTGCTTCCCATTTCCCCTGCCCACAGGCCCTGGAAACATTCTTCTATGTGTCCCAATTAATTTGACTACTCTAGGTACTTCATATAAGTGGAATCATACAGTATTTGTTCTTTTGTGATTGTCTTCTTTGTATAAAATAAAAGTAAGTATAGTCCTTAGAAAATATTTTCATATATAAGAAGCATAAAACCATACTAAAAAAAAGAATGTCTTTGAAATCCCACAAAAATTTGAAGAGAAGTGCATGTAGAAAGTATACAGTTGGTGATTTTTAAAAATCCACTCTGCCAATTTCTGGTTTTTTTCCATTATTATTCTTACACCATTTATATTTAAGGTGATTATTAATATGTCAGGGCTTAAGTCTGCTATTTCATTATTTTTTGTTTGCTTGTTGATTTTGTTTTTCACCCCGTTTCCCTTCTTTTGCCTTTCTGTACGTTACTTGAGCATTTTATAGAAATTCCATTTTGAGGCCGGGCTTGGCAGCTCAGCCTGTAATCCCGTGCTTTGGGAGGCCAAGGTGAGTGGATTGCCTGATCCCGTGGGGTTTGAGACCCTTCTGGGCAACTTGGTGAGACCTCATTTCTACAATAAATAAAAAAATTAGCTGGACGTTGTAGTGCGCACCTGTAGTTCCAGCTACTTGGAAGGCTGAGTGGAAGGATCGCCGGAGCCCAGCAGGTCAAGGCTGCGGTGACCGGGAGCATGCCACTGTACTCCAGTATGGGTGACAGAGTGAGACTTCAACTCAAAAAAAAAAAAAAAAAAAGAAATTCCATTTTGATTTATCTATAGGTTTTTGACTATAGTTTTTGTTGGTTACCCTAGATATTACAATATACATTACATATACATTACAGTCTACTGGCATCAGCATTTAAATTTCTTCAAGTGAAGTAGAGAAACTTTACTTCCATTTAGCTTCCTTTACCCTCCTCCTATTTAAATATAAATAACCTCAATAGTCCCTCTACGTATATGGAACCTATGTAATATAGTTTGGATGTTATCCCCCGCCACATCTCATGTCAAAATGTGATCTCCAATATTGAGTTGGGAGATAATGAGGGGGCTCTGAGTCATGGGACAGACTCCTCATGAATGTCTTGGTCTCCTCTCTAAGGTGATGAGTGAGTTATCGTTCTCTTAGATCACGAGAACTGGTTGTTTGAGAGTCTGGCATCTTGGTTGATTTCTCTCTTGTCATATGACACGTATGTTCCCCCTTCACCTTGTGCCTTGAGTAAAAGCTTCCTGAGGCCTCACCAGAAGCAGATGTTAGCACCATACTTCTTGTTTAGCCTGCAGAACCATGAACCAATTACAACTCTTTTCTTTATAAATTACCTAGCCTCAGGCACTCCTTTATAGCGACACAAAACTGACACACCACCTCAGCAGATGTTATAATTTTTGCTTTAACCATCAAACATGATTTTAAAATCTCATGAGGAGAAAGTTATTTTGTTATGTTTATCCCTACTTTTACTCATTCCATCATTTTTTTCTTCCTTCTTAAAGTCCTATCCTCCTGTGTTATCATTTCCTTTTTGTTTAGATAATTTCCTTTAACCATTCTTTAAGGGCTGCTGGTGACAAGCTCCCTTAGATTTTCTGATCTGAGAATGTTTTTATTTCCTCTTCATTTCTGAAGGATGTATTTGCTGAATGCAGAAGTAGTGGTTGACAGGGGTAGGAAAGCAGAGGGCTAACTAGTCCTGCCCGCACTGCATCACCTCCTTCAGTGTCCTTGATGGCAGATGGCGGTGACACTTTGGTGAGTGGGAAATCTGAATTCCAACTAGTCTTCCCTTAGACTTTCTCATCTTTCTGCTTGATGATAATTTATGGAGGAGGCCCAGTTCCCCCTAATCTTGTTGACATGACTCCAGCAGAGCACTGCCTATTTCTGCTTGGTGGGGAGTGGGAGTGGGAGATCAGATCCTTGGTGCAGTCAGTGTGGGCATCCAAGAATTACCACCTATTTCTATGTTCCAAGAGCTGCCACCTATTTCTACTTGAAGATGAGCTCCCCATTCAGCCCCACTGAAACTCCTGCAGATAGGAGTGGGGCACCTTGATTTGGGTAGAGAGGGTATTGTCAAAAAGGTGTCTGTTCTTTTAGGCCACCCTTTCCCCCCATCCTGTGGCTAGGGGGAACAGGCTTCTATTGGAGACTTTCTTTGTTGTCGGTTCTGGGTTGCTGGCTTCCAGTGCCTCATCAAGGATATGTGGGAGGCTTAAAGTACACCCAAGGAACCCACTGCCACTGGGTCTTTCCTCAAGTCCCAAAGTCCCTAGAAAGCACTTACTTCCAACTTTTAAAATGAAAACTTTAGACATATGAATTATAACAGTTTGAGAAAATAATAATCTATGAATTGAACAGCACTAAGAACAAAAAGAGGTTAGGAGCACTCTGTCCAGCAACATGAGCCACAAGTGTCTATATCACTGTAGCAAAGTAGAGAAATTGCCTGATTGGCTATAGCTAGGCATTTGCCTTATTTAAGTATAGTCTGATGGGAAGTCCCTAGTTGTATTACCAATTGGTTGGTTGGCTGTTTGTGATTGGCTGAGGTTTTTTTTGTTTTGTTTTGTTTTTTAAAATTCAGTTACAAGAAACATTTCTAAGTTCCAAGTGCTTAATAAGAGCTCTGGTTACAGAGACAATCTCAGGCTAATGGCCTCCTGATTATTTTGCTTTAACACAACTTTCAGAATTTTCTTATGCTTGAGGTGTAAATTACAATACAATGAAACGCAACCATATCATGTAGACATTTTGCTGAGTTCTGTCAATTTTGTATATTTGTGTATTCACCACCATAATCCAGATATAGAACATTTCCATCACAACAAAAAGTTCCCTTGTGCTCATCCTGGTCAACACCTTCCCTCCACACCCAGGCCCAGGCCATCCTTGATCTGTTTTCTGTCACTATAGATTGGATTTGTTTTATTATTATTATTATTATCAAGATGTGGGGTACAATTCAGGGTTAGGTATATAAACATTGATTATGCAGGTACCTTTGTTGATGAAGTATGCCCCTCCCTCACTCATAAGTGGACCTTGAGCAATTATAATACTATAAGAAAGTGTTTGGCAGTAATGGGAAACTGTCAGGATTTGTTTTTCTAGGGGTTCACATAAATGTGTTATCAGCAAGGTCCAAATCTGTTCTGCACATGTGCAGTAAATCAATCACCGAGATGACAGGTTTTGCAAGAAAGAAGTTTATTGATGAGGCAGCCAAGTGGGGTAGCAGAAGAACAGAGCTTAAATTCACCTTCCTGAGGGTAAAGTTTAGGGATATTTATGGGTTAGAGAAGCAGGGTAGCCTAAGGTTTGGGAAAAGGTTATTGGCAGTGGGAGAAAATGAAAATAATCAGTCATCTATGCAAGTATACTCAGGGTTCTGACATCAAAGCCACATCTAGGGCTTTCGTGCAGGCCCAGTTGAAGGGTTGGTGGTTTCAACCAAGTTGAACTGAACAGTAGCTGCCCCAAGTTCTTGCAAAACAACAGAAACAGCCATTACCATGGTGACTTATAAATGTTATCTATAAGGTAGCCAGTGAAGGTTAAATTTCAGCGTTCAGTGGTGACGCCTTCAGTGTTAGGGTCTTCGCTTACTGTGGCCTTCAGCATGATGGGGAAAAAGAGTAGCAAAAATCAAGTGACCAAAAGCAAGCAGGGCAGGCTAAGTTTAGCAGACCTAATCAGATTAACCCCTCAGTTTCAAATGGAATCATACAGCATGAACTCATTTATGTCTGGCCTTTTTGGCTAAGCATAACATTTTTGAGACTCATTCATGTTGTTTCATGTATGCCTAATTAGTTCTTTTCTATTGCTAAATAGTATTCTATTGTAGAAATATACCACAAATTGTGTACCCATTCATTTGTTGTGGTAGGCAAACTTTACGATTGCCCTTAGTAATCCCCACCTCCTGCTATTCACTCCCCTGGGCAGTTGCCAGCATTGAATGTGGGCTGTGCTTAATATAAGACATTTAATAGCAACACTTGGTAGTGTGAGTCTTTTGAATTTTAGCTATCCTAATGGGTGTGCAGTGGTAACACATTATGGTTTTCTTTTCATTTCTCCTATGACTAATGATGCTAAGTATCTTTTCATATGCTTATTTGCCATTCAGTATGTATTTTCTTGTAATGAGTCCATTCAAACTTTTTGTTGGAAAATTAGGTTGTCTATTATTGAGTCATAAGGTCTTTATATATTTAAGATCAAAACCTTTGTTGTGTATATGTTTTTGCAAATATTTTCTCCCAATTCATGGCTTGCTTTTTAATTTTTGCAATATTGTATTTCAAAGAGCAGTAGTTTAAAATATTGATGAAGTTTAATTTACCAGTGTTTTCTTTATGGTTCATGGTTTTTGACCCCATGTAGGAAAGCTGTGCCTGTACCAAAGTTACCAGAATCTTCTCCCATGTATTATTCTAGAAGTCTCATAGTTTTAGTTTTGTATTCTGCTCTGTGACCTGTTACAAAATAATTTTTTTGTATGGTGTGGAATAAGAGACAAAGTTTATTCAATTTTTTAGAAGTACCTATATCTAGTCACTCGAGTACCATTTGTAAAAAAAAAAAAAACCTATAACTTTCTTTTCTCCATTGAACAACTTTGCCTAGCCTTACGGCAATATTATACTAACTTGATTACCACAACTTGAAATCAGGTAATGTGAGTCTTTCAACTTTGTTCTTGCACTTCTTCTGTTAAACTTATTCCTAAATATAATATTATTTTTGATGTTAGTGTAAATGGGATTGTTTTCTTAATTTCATTTTCTGATTGTACATTGTTAGTGAATAAAAATACAATTACTTTTATATGTTGATCTTTCCAATGAACGGACACTTCTGTCATTATACAAAATCCTTTACAAATACCCCTAGTGAAAAAGTTATTTGCACTAGCAAGCTTCAAATTAGGTTAAATACAACAACCTTGCAAGTGGGTTTTTTCAGGGAGCCATCAGGCAGGTCAAATAATGGCAGCTCTTTGAGAATTAAGCTTTGTAGGAGTTCCAGCTCTGTTCTGCAACTCTGATGACTGCCAGGCTGCTGATTTTCACCCTGGATGTAAGCTGCCAGTTTTCCAGGTTATCACAAGCCTAGACAGTGGGAGTCAAAACTAGGGGAAGTTACAATGTCATAAAGTTTATTGTTTTTAACTGAGGTTCAGCCTGTTTTTTTTTTTTTTTCTTGAATACATGTTTTCTGGCTAGCTACAAGACTTTCGGGGCATTTCTATAGTTCTGAAAATGTTGGTATTGACCATTTTTACCACTATTCCTGTTGACATTTTGAGGAGAGAATTTTTGTTTGTCGTTACTATGATATTTTTGCTGACTTCACCCTCCTTGTTGTTTTATTGAAAACTGGACAATTTAGATAATACATTATAGTAACTCTGAATATTGATCCATATGGACTTGTTGTTGCTTGCTTGTTTATTTGTTTATTTGACTTGGCTGGACTATTTTATTGAAGTTGTTTTCCCCCATCATGAAGCCCTGATGTTGTTCCTTTGAAGACATGGACTTGAGCATGCGTATAGTCATCCTGGGATGGTGGTGGCTTTAATAGGGCTCTCTTACATTTTTTTCTGTGATCACACCTGTTAGGCTCACTAATTGTCTGCTGATTGCTCTACTGCTTTTGACAATGCCCTAGAGTATACATTGTTCTGCAGTCTGATCCATTTAAATTTGGGTCCCTTTGTAAAGGTAGTTTTTAGGGGAATGTCTTTGAGGTTTGTCCTAGTCACAAAAGAGATATTCTTAACTGTCACTTTCCCTGACTCTCACTGGTAAACCCAGCCCTAGGTAACCACGAATCTACTTTTATTCTTTATAGATTTGCTTACTCTCGAATTTTTGTAAAAATGGAATCATACCATATATTGTCCTTTGTGACTGACTTCTTTGACTTAGCATACCATTTTCAAGTTTCAATCATGTTGTCATATGTATCATTATTTGATTTCTTTTTATTGCTGAATAATATATCATTGTATGGATATATCACATTTCATTAATCTGTCCATCAGCTGATGTACATATGGGTTGTTTTCACTATTTTACTATTATGATTAATGCTGCTATGATTATTATATACATTTTTGCAAGTACATATGTTTTCTTTGTCTTGGATGTATACCTAGGAGTGGAATTTTGGCATCATTTAGTAACTCCATGTTTAACTGTTTGGAGGACTATTAGACTGTTTTTCAAAGTGACTACTCCATTTTACATTCCCACAAGCAGTGTATAAGGGTTCTGATTACTCCACATCTTAACCAAAACTTTAAAAACTTTTTTTTTAAGTCAGAGCCTCACTCTGTCTTCCAGGCTAGAGTGCAGTGGCATGCTCACGGCTACTGCAGCTTTGACTTGCTGGGCTCTGGTGATCCTTCTACCTCAACCTTCCAAGTAGCTGGAACTACAGGCATTTGCCACCATGCCCAGCTAATTTAAAAAAAAAATTATTGCAGAAGCAAGTTGTCCAGACTGATCTTGAACCCCTGGGCTCAGACAATTCTTTTGCTTCTGCCTCCCAAAGTGCTGGGATTATAGGCATGAGCCACCACACCCAGCCAACCTCTAATGTCTTTTTTTACTTTAACCATTCTAGTGTGGTGAAGTGGTAATACATTGGTTTTGATTGGCACTTCCCTAAGTCTAATGTTGTTGTAGATTTTCTGTAGATGCTTTTTGTCAAGTTAATGAAGTTCCTTTTTTGAATTTATGGTTTGCCAAGGGTTTTTTTTATGCTGTGCTTTGTCAAATGTGTTTTCTATTTCTATTGATATTGTAGGAGATAAAAAAATTTTTCTTCGTTTTCTTAGGTTCTGACTTGGGGCCTGTGAATTAAACTGACAAAAGACAGATTAACAGGAGAAAAGGTTTACAAATTTTATTGATATTAATATTTTCAAATTTACATGCATGAAGGTTTCACAGAAAAGAAGTGGAAAACTCAGAGGTTGTTAGATCCTGAGGGTTATATATCATTTTGACAAATGATGATAAGTTGTGGGGAAATGACTAGACAAAAGGAAATGGGGTTTGGATTCCTAGAATGTCATATTTTAAGAAGATCCCTAGAACATGTATGGTAGATAAGTGTTGTTTGTTTAGTAAGCTTTGTTATGCAGACTTCATCTTAATACCATCTCTGGTGATTTAGAGGGGCTCTCTGCTTCTTGGTACAGATGAGGGGGACTTTTTTTTTTTGAGTTGGAGTCTCACTCTGTCACCCAGACTGGAGTGCAGTGGCTGCTCCCGGCCACCGCAGCCTCGACCTGCTGGGCTCCAGTGATCCTTCTGCCTCAGCCTTCCAAGTAGCTGGAACTATAGATGTGCGCTACCACACCCGGCTGATTTTTTGATTTATCGAAGAGATGAGGTCTTGCAAAGTTGCCCAGGCGGGTCTTGAACCCACGGGCTCAGGCAATCCACTCACCTCAACCTCCCAAGGCATGGGATTACAGGCTGAGCCACTGAGCCCGGCTTTAGGGGGACATTTTTACAAATACAAATTTCCTTAAAAGGGGGAATTTTTGCTCTGATTTTAAGCAGATAGGGGAGGGCAGTGAGATCCTCTTGTGTCTACTGTTTTTCAGTTGCCATCAGCTCAAAATAATTCTTATGCCAAAGTGATGTATTTTGGGGTGACACATTCTGATTCCCTATAATATAGTCATGTGATTTTGTCTTCTTTAGATTGCTAATATGGTGAATTAGCTGGTTGATCTTCAAATTTAGATCAGTTTTACATTTCCAGGATAAACTTCAGTTGGTTGTCGTACTTTATTCTAAGCTTTAGTTAAGAACTAAAGGAAAAGAAGGAATTAATTGGGGATGCCAAAGGTAGACAAAGGAAGTTTTGGTGCAAAAGGGAGAATGGACAGATGACCAAAGAGTCAGAGAAAGAAGAATTTCTGGAGTGATGCTCTTGAGAATGTGAGAAGGTTTGGGATAGTATGCAAATGCAAGATTTGATCTTAGATTGGAGCAGAGGTATTCATCCATGTGAACTGGTGTTAATTCTGCATATTCTGGGTAACCCCCCACCACAATTAATTTACTTGATGAAAGTTCTCAGAAAAGCAGAGAGACTAGCATATTTGACCAGAGTTGTATTTTTGTTAATGGACTATGACCAAGAAAGAGAAGGGCAAGTAGTTGAGATGGTCAGCAACCAGGTGATTACAATGATTGATATGGAATTTCAGCCCTGTAAGGAGAGGAGACAGGACACCATGGACTTGAGGGATTGAGTAAACATGATGAAATCAGTGGATGGGAATTTACGGTGAGGCTGAAAGAGTGTTGGGATCAGGGCACTAAAATGAATAAACTTAAAGCTGAGAATGCTCAGAGTGTGGTATATGACATTTTAAATTCTGTTTCTGTGGTTCCCTCCTCCAATTGTTTTCTTCATTTCCTAAGATATGTATCTTAAAGTTGATTCTATTTATAGATTTGTATATGTCTACTTGTGCTGTCAACATTGTGTATTTTAAGGATATAGTATTATTAGGTTCATACACTTTTGAAAGTAATTACAATATCCTTATTTAATTAACCAATACTAGTTTCTTTTGCCTTCAACCCAGGTCTCAGCTGATTGGGGTTTTAAACTAATGATGTGACACAAACCTACATTTCTGAGTCATTCATGGTACTGCCTGTTTTTTCTAGTGCTGTAGTTTTCTATTACCTTTTAGTTTTGGACGTGGAGTCACCAAGGGGAACTCAAGAAGATCCCAAATTGATTCTAGATATCTGATTCCAGATAGCCCTTCCTCATTTCTTCTTCCTTATATAGTAGCATTTGATTTCCCCCTAGTAATCAGGGTAAATCATCCAGTCAGTAGCATAATCCCATATTTGACAGTTGTTCCAATAGGATGAGGTACCCAAAATGGCCAGGTGGCAGTCTTATCTTCCAATTCAGTGGAATCACTCATATGATCTTTGGTGAAAGCATTCCTTCTTAGGATCTGACACTTCCAAACCATCAGAGCGCCAAGTGGAAAAATCAATAACCCCAAATTCCATGAGTTGGTTACTAGATGTCCTAGTGAGAGAAGTAGGTTTCACTTCTACCCTGTGATTCCTGGACACATGGATTCTATCTACAGGGGAAACACCAGCATATAATTTTCTCTGATTTAAAGGATATGCTGCATTCTGTTAGCTAGAACCTCATTTTTTTTAGGGTGCTGTCACCAATGTGGTGCCATAACTAGGTTTTTGGTAAGTCTATCCACGTTTCAGTTAGACCTGCCAATTTTAGGTGATGAATTATATGGCAAGACCAGTTGATTTTTAGGCATGAGTCAATTTCTGCACTTCCATAGACAGTAATTCTATGATGAGAAATGATGCTATGTGAAATACCATGGTGAACTACATGGCATTCTGTGAGTCCACATATGGTGATGCTGGCATAAGCATTATGAGCAAGGAAGGCAATCCATGCCCCAAATATGTGTCTATTACAATGAAAACAAATCTCTGCCCCCTTGCTATGATCTGAATGTTTCTATGCCTCCAAAATGTAAATGTTGAATTCCTAATCTCCAGGATGTTGGTATTAGGAGATAAGGCCTTTGGGAGGCAGTTAGATAATGGAGGTAAAACCCTAATAAATAGAAATAGTGCCCTTATAAAACAGGCAGAAGAGAGATCTTTTGTCCCCTTCATCATGCAAGGATGCAGTAACAAGGCACCATCTATAAACTAGGAAGTGGGACCTCACTGGACTTGGATCTCCTGGCATCTTGATCTTGAACTCCTCAGCATCTAGAACTATGATAAATACAGTTTTGTTGTATATAAGCTACTCAGTTTGTGGTATCCTGTTATAGCAGCCAGAATGGACTAAGACACACCTCGACAATAGAAGAGATCCAGCAATATTATTCTGCCACCAGGTTGCTGGCATGTCTGCCCAGGAAATGCTGCCATATCGGAGGCTTAGTGTTTATCTCTGCAGTTTGGCAGTAGCCAAATCAGCCTTCCATTCAGAAAGTTTGTGTATCTTTGCCCATGGTACCAGTGAGCAAGAAGTAGGACAGGTTGGTGATCAGACTGTTTGTCATGGATAGAACATGTCCTCAGTCAAAAGTGGTAACCTCATATAAATTCATTGGATCATGGGATAACAGAGCACACTTGGGTCTGGTATTTGGTGCCTCCAAAACCCAAAAACTGCCCTCCAAGTGCTTAGCTACAGCTGCGTTTTTCCAGTGATGTAGGAGGTACAGGCAACACATACAAGGAGCGTTATCAGGTATATCCAACCTCCTACAGTACATTGGCATGAAAGAGAAGTGCCGAAATTCTGGATGTAGAGCTATACACACCAACATAGGTAAATTTCATAATTATAATATTGGCTGGAAAAAATAGGTAGCAGAGAAATATGTGCCATATAGTAACAGAAAACATACCAACACACACACAAAACACACACATTTTGGTATGCTTATATACACACACAGATAGATAGTAGAGGTATCCAAACTAGTACAGAAAGATGCTCAAGTGAAATTCTATCCACACTCAGATGGAGCTGATTCCTCAGAACAATTGGTACCATTTTCTCATCATCTCACCGGGAGTTTCCTGTGCTTCTGTGGAGGATGGGCAATGAGGGCAATTAAAACGATCATGTGAACTCTGACCACTCATCTACAAATAGTGTGTACTCACATTGGAGAGTCTGAGTGGGTTGGAAACCAGAGAGGCTTTTTCATAGAGGTTGGATGGTGTGCTGAGTTTACAGGAGGAAAATCTCCTGCACTTCAAATTTACTGGAGGGATTGAGCTTCAAAGGGGCCACTAGAAGGGTTGAATTATAATAATCTTCTTAAAAGTTAGAATAACAGAGAAGGAATTTAAAATGATAGTAAGCTGTGAGAAAGAGAAGGGGGGAGGGAGAAAGTGGTGGAGAGGGGGAGAGGGAAAAGAGGAGGAAGAGGGAGAGAGAATGAGAAAGAATGAGATTTGGTTTGTCTGGAATATCTTAAAGGAAGTTCTCTCAAGAGATCTGCCTGGAGGCCACATGCCAGGGAAATGTAGGGGCTTGAGGCCCAATGATGCAATCTCCAAAATAGCTATGAAAGCACCCAACGAAGTAGAAAAAAAAAATTGAATTCAAACATCTGCAATACTCCATTCAAATAAAGGAGCCTGTTCCTGACCCTGACATGACCTCTTGTCTCTCCTCATGTCCTTGCGAGATGCATAGTTATACAATGGGAGGGATCAGATGCCTTCTAAGTACAAGGGGAAGGATCTTACCACACGTCACTGCCTTTTCCTCCTGCAGGCTTCATGGGGGCCAAACGTGAGCCCAGGGAAGCAAGAAGCTCTGACATTGAAAGATTTGAGTTGTGATTATCATCTTGGACAGAACACACAAATTCCTGAACAGTGACTCTGTGGAATCCTAAGGTCGCCAAAGTCATTTTCTTATCTGATCATAATTTTTAAAACCCATAGGGCTGACACTACATGTAGGGATTGATTATGGGGAGCAGAGAAGATAGAAACCAGATGGATGTGACTTGGACATTGAGACAGGTTATGGGACAAAATCATTTGGATGCGGTCTCTGCTTGTTTTACATAGCAGTCACACAGACAGGGCGTAACAAATCCCAAAATCAGAATAACTTTTACTTGAGTGCTCAATGGAGTCCTTTAAAGTTGTATTTTCTTACCTGTGAGGTGAGTAAACAGGCACTCCTTCAACTGTTACGTATACATTTCTGCATTCCTGGCATATCTCTTCAATAGAGAAAAAGAGAAAGAAATCTAGTGAGGCAGCTAGAAATGCCCAGGAAAATAAACTACTACCAATCTCATCTGTACAATCTTATGTTCAGTCATCTTACGTTGTTTGGAGTAGAGGCACCCTCCTTCATCAGTGGGGTGAATAGGAGCTGATCAGAACATGCCGTGACTCCTCCCACTTTATCTTTTGTGCAAGGAGGTTGAGATTAGTATATCTAGCATTTATCCGTCCAGAGAGCCACTGGCTTTGCATGGGATTAAGATAAGTCACTTCAAGTCCAGGAGATGGTACCAAGGGGCTCACTTTCACTCACTTCCCTGGAAAATAGCTCCTTTCTAGAATTCTGCAAACCACAGGCCCTATTTTAATAACGCCTTAAGTTCTTATTAACCCCCATTATGAGTCTAGTATGCATTTATCATGGGCGGCTTTTCAAATTTCCTCCAAAAGAGTAGACATATATTAAGGATATATATTTGTCTTCCTCCTTGTTGGTCATGCTGTGACAGCCACGATTCCTGGGCTTACAATTTCTCCAACACTATGATTTCCTCAAAACATCACTTTTGCCTAATAACTCTTTTGATGGTGACCAAAGTCTGTATATGAGTTCAGGCCTGTGTAATCTACCAGTCTTACCATGATCCAGAAGCATCTGGCCTCAAACAGTGATAGAACGGCCTATTGAAGACTCATTTATAACGTTACATGGGAGACAGAAGCCTACAAGGTTGGAGAACTGTCCTATAGGTTATAGCTCAAGTTCTGGTCCCACATGCAACCTATAACCCAGGTCATTCTTTTTTTTTTTGAGTTGGAGTCTCACTCTGTTTCCCAGACTGGAATGCAGTAGCCGCACCTGGCCACCGCAGCCTCGACTTGCTGGGCTCCGGCAATCCTTCCACCTCAGCCTTCCAAGCAGCTGGAACTATAGGTGCACGCTACCACGCCCGGCTAATTTTTGATTTATTGTAGAGATGAGGTCTCGCCAAATTGCCCAGGTGGGTCTCAAACTCACGGGCTCAGGCAATCCACTCACCTCAGCCTCCCAAAGGCGTGGGATTACAGGCTGAGTCACCGAGCCCAGCTAACCCAGGTCATTCTTCAAGGCCAGGATGAGGTACAGAGTGATCCCTCCTATTCTTATACCCAAAGCACATTTACAGATTTGCTCCTTTCTTTGCCCCAAACATTGGAATTGGAGGATTTGGAGGTTAAAGCACTCAAAAGAAGATATCACTGGGCTCAGTGGCTTAGCCTGTAATCCCAGGCTTTGGGAGGCTGAGGTGAGTGGACTGCCTGAGCCCACAGGTTCGAGTTGTCTGGGCAACTTGGCGAGACCCCACCTCTACAATAAATAAAAAAGTAGCCAGGTGTGGTAGAAGGCAGCCTGTAGTTCCAGCTACTCGGAAGGCTGAGGCGGAAGGATCGCGGAGCCCAGCAGGTCGAGGCTGCAATGGCCAAGAGCGTGCCACTGCACTCCAGTCTGGGTGACAGAGTGAGACTCCAACTCAAAAAAAAAAGAGAAGATGTCTTTATTATAGCACATATCCATGTTCCTATTACACTGGAAACTGACATTGACTCCTTGTTCCCTGTCCATTTGCAGCCCTTTGGGTAGGTAACATAACTGAGAATTGAGAAGGGGGTCACTGGAATGAATGGGTGAATGGTCCAGATAACTGGGGGAATTTGGCTGCTGATTCCTAATGAAGGAAGAGGATTACTTCTGGGCCTGAGGGGATTCACTGGGGCACCACCCAAAACTCTCATGTGAAGCTGGAATGTTCCATGGAAAACTGATACAATCCCATCATGGCATCACTTTCAAGGATTAATTTCCTTAGACAATTAATGCCTTGGTCACCCCACCAGGCAAATTTATGCCAACATTTGGAGCTGCTGGCCTAGTACAAGGAGTTGGGTTTACAAAAAGGGAGGTAGGATGACTTTTCCTTCATGTATTCTCTGAAAATGTGTAGGAAACATTCTTTTTTTTGTTTTTGAGTTGGAGTCTCACTCGGTTGCCCAGATTGGAGTGCAGTGGCTGCTCCTGGCCACCGCAGCCTTGCCTGCTGGGCTCCGGCGATCCTTCCACCTCAGCCTTCTGAGTAGCCGGAATTACAGGCATGCGCTACCACGTCCTGCTGATTTTTTTTTTATTTATTGTAGAGATGAGGTCTTGCTGCCCAGGCGGGTCTTGAACCCGCGGGCTCAGGCAATCCACTCACCTCAGCCTCCCAAAGGCGCGGGATTACAGACTGAGCCACCGAGCCTGGTTAGGAAACATTCTTGTAGCTAATAAGGTTACAATGTTGGTTCTGGTTGGTATTATAATCAAATTGACCTCATCTTTCAAAGACAAGGTAACTGACAGCACTCTGCTTGTTACCCTGTATTGGGCAAAATGTTTCTTTTTCTGATCACATCAACAGTGGGTGCTGACTGTTGGAATGTGGTGGACTTTTTTTTTTTTTTGGTTGTTCTCAGTTTGTCTGACCAGATTATGTCCTCGTCTCCAGAGATAGGCTCTGTGTCCCCGAAGGCTGACACTGTGGATTGCATCACCTTGGCTTCCCTGCTTTCTGACTAGTAGATGATTTGACCAATGAGAGGCAGCATCCAGAAATTAAAGAGTGGAATATGAGAGTGTCCCCTGACACAATATGAGGCACTCTCCTTTCAGCCTCTGATCTCTGAGGTTCACCTGTGTCCAAATTTTCATTCATGGAGTATATATACGACCTCCGCTAAGATCTCTTGAGAAAAATCTCTTTAGGAAAATTCTGGCCAAAATCTTCCCTCTTCCTCCTCCATTCACTCACCTAAATGTCTTATTTGTGATTCTAACTTCTGGAGACACAAGTCAAGCCCTCTAAGTGGACACTGAGAAGTCCCACTCCTCCAATAATTTTGAAGTATAGGGAATTTTTCTCCTGTAAACTCAGCACAACATCCAACATTTGTGGTCTCCAACCCATGCAGATTCTCCAATATGAGTACACAACACATGTAAGTGAGTGGTCAGAGTTCAGATGATGGTTTGTGATTGTCTTCTTTACCATTCCTCCATGGAAGGATAGGGAACTCCCTGTGAGATGGTGAAAAGATGGTACCAATCGTTCTGAGGAGTGAGCTAGGTGTGAGAGTGAATAGAGTTCCACTTGAACATGCTGCTGCACTAGTCTGAACATCTACTATGTACACATCCAAGTACTGTTTGGTACTTGCTAGTTACCATATGGTACGTACTTCCTGGCTACTGTTTTTTCACTTAATGTAATGATCGAGAAATTTATCCAGGTGTAGCTCTACATCCTAAAATTTATCTCTTCTCTAATATGGCCAGGGAGTATAGGATATTGGATGTTATCTATCTGGGCTTTGTGGGCTTGGTTTATTTTTGTCTTTTCTCCTACTGCTCCTTCAGCCTCAACTCTTCACTTTTGCTCTGCCTCACAGTTTCCGTTTGACATGGACAGCAAGTTAATAGTCAAAGACAAGGGAGTGTTCAGACACCTTTACCTCCAAGAGTCTACCAAGGAGATTTCTCTACCTGGAAGCCCTCTTACCCCCCTCACCTCCATTTTATAGCCTGCTGCACCTTCTGAGGAGAGGCTGGTGCCTATATTTCGGCCAGGCCAAATCAGAGCAGGGACAGTAATGGGGACACATTTTCTATCTTAATAAAGATCTGGAAGCAACCAGGCTAAGGAGAGAGAAAGTAACAGCTCCTTAGATGTAGGTGGAGGAGGAGAGACAGGAATGGGACTGGGGAAGTGCTCCACAGGATGTGAGGACACAGAACTGGGGAGGAGAGGAAGCAGGGAGAGAAGGGTTGCTTGCTGGCCTATTGTGCATTTCACCTTAAAGCACAAGGAGAAGGCTTGGAAATTGTGATAGCTTCAATGGTTCTCCTTATGTTAATTTCATCTCACTGGTAGCTGAGGTGTGCCCATATCCCCCAGGGATGCAACCTCATAGCTCGCCCTGTCCCTACTTTAGCCTTCAGCTTTCACTTTCATTTCTCAATGCCCAATTTCCTCCATGCTTCCCATGTTCCAATTTTAGGTTTCGTGGAGTGAGTATCTGACTTGCTCAGCACATTCCTTGGGGAACAAAACTTTTGGAATGGGAAACATCTCACAAGTCCTGTTGATCTATGCCTGGTTTTACTTTAGTCAAATGAATCAACTTTGGCTGTGACCTGGGCAGATTTGTTTCATGTGGTGTACACACACACAAGGACACCTGGGGTTCTGCTTTTTTTTTTTTTTTGGAGTTGGAGTCTCACTCTGTCTCCCAGACTGGAGTGCAGTGGCCACTCCCGGCTACTGCAGCCTCGCCTGTTGGGCCTCGGCGATCCTTCCGCCTCAGCCTTCCGAGTAGCCGGAATTACAGGCGCGTACTACCATGCCCAGCTAATTTTTTGATTTATTGTAGAGATGAGGTCTCGCCTGCCCAGGTGGGTCTCGAACCCGCGGGCTCAGGCAATCCACTCACCTCAGCCTCCCAAAGGCGCAGGATTACAGGCTGAGTCACCGAGCCTGGTGAGGTTCTACTTTTTAAGGACAATGAGCAGAACAATCACATCTAGAAGGCTCTGTGGATGTGACATCTTCAATATTAAAAGGTATCCTAAACCTCCAATCCAGCTGTTGGTCTGCTCCTAAACAATGCTATTTCACTGGGAGGAACAGTTATGTATTATAGAGGAACATGATAGATGTCTCTCCAAAATGGCTAGTGAGAAGAGTCTTTTGATCTTGAATGGCTGAGTGCTACACAACTATTACTTTGCTCTTTTTTTCAGGTCAATAGGGGAAGAGATCTAATATGCAGCATGATCTCCCCCTGTCCCCTGTGTCTGAGAGTCCCTGCATAGAATGTCAGGATGAATAAAATTCCTTGTCTAGTGTAACCCAAGAAGACCATATCAGAAAACATACATTAGACTAAAAAGAGTGACACAACCCATTCTATTTTAATGGCTCAAACATGGAAGGATTTGTTGTTTTAATTTTTCAATATTCAAGGCAGGCATAAGCATATAAATCACATGACTTCTTGGCAACTCCACCTAGTGTCGCTTTATGACAGCATCCACACCCACGTTGACAGATCTATATCATTTCTGTGTTTTCCACATTGTCTATTGATTAAAAAGATGAGTACATTGTCGGTGACCCGTTTGGGTTTTGAGGATTTGACTGCCTTCTCCTCAGCGTTGGGTGTGATCTTGCTGGAACTGACTTTAGGGAGTTCTTCATCCATGACTGGTGGACTCCACACGATCTCAGGAAGACAGCACAACTAGGAAGCCTGAAAAACATAATTAAATCCAGATAATCAAGGGACCCAGTCCACTGCCTCCTCCCTACCACACACACCCATGTGTCTACACACACACACACACACACACACACACACACACACGCTACCAGCAGTAAGGTGACATTGCTTTGATCCATCATCTGATTTGAAATGTTCATGTCATCATTTCTTTCATTACGTCATATATGTGGATCTGTGTTCAGGATCTCAAATCTGATTTTATTTTTTCATTAGAATTTGTTTCATTGACACATTTTAAAATTTCTGTTTGACCTGCTAAACGTGCAGATCCTCGCCTCTCTCTCTTGACAAGCTGACTAACTGACGGGTGGTCTCTTTACACTGTGTGGTAACTGCCTGTTTCCTTGGCCATACACCCCCTTGTTAGTAGTTTGGTAAAGTCAGGACCTGTCTGTCTTGCTCCCTGCAGCTGTCAAGAACAGAGTCAAAGAGAAACCATTATAGGCATTTCAGGAGGAAGGGATCTTATGTCAGGAACTAGAATGTGTGCTCTGTGCTGGGCACTCTTCTGAGTCCATAATATATGACAACTGTTTTAATCCTCAAAGTTCTCCAGTGAAGGGATGATTATTGCTGCCGTTTTGTAGATGAGGAACCTGAGGCAAAAAGGAAGTTGAACAACTTGCCAGAGGGCTCCATATCAGGGAGAAATGGATTTAGGTCCCTGCACATTGGCTCCATCATGGGTACTCACAAACAGTGTCACATCCAGGGGCCTGAGCCTGGTCCCTTGCTGAGGGGCAGACACCCATCCTTCTACTCTTTTTTTCCTCCCTTCTTCAAGAAATATTTCCAAGTGGTAAAACCCTGATGAAAGGGGTTGGTTGACAGGTCAGGACAAAGTTGGGCATGTGTCTGCCATTCAGAGGAAGGTGACAGGGATCTTTTAGTGGGGCTTCATGAGTGCACTTTTGGGCACCTGTGAATTGCACCAGATAGATTGTTGTTTAGGGCATTTTCTGGAGGGAAGAGTCCAATTTTATCATGAGATTTTCAAAGGCATAGAAAGTCCACCTGCCCCCCAGGCTCCCAGAATAAAAGTGTGAAGCTCCATTGCTCTGAGCTTCGGGAGGTGGATAGACAACTGTGAGGGTTGCAGCAGGGGTCCCACAGCAGCTCCCAGGACTTTATGGATGCATAGTTGGACAACTCCGTTCACCACCTGACACACACAGACTTGGGAGATTGTAGTCTAAGTGTCCGGTTACATCTCAACTATGGATCCAATCCTTATACCTACACTCATTTTAACTTCAATTGATATTGTGCTTTTGCAGAGTTTTCTTCTTACTTCTGGGTTTTCCCTGTCTTGATGGAGGAGTTTCCTTCTAAGCTAAATTATGCAGCAAATTGAGTGAGATATTCTCTGTTGTTAAATCTATCAGTAACAAAGTTTATTGCTTTACATTTTAATTTATTTATTCTAAAGTGTATAGGCTGCCATAATTGATTCCCTCATCCCTTAATCCATTGAAATCACTTTAGCTTCACACAAAATTTACCTCCTTTGGACATCATTGGTGAAACAGTCATGGATCTTACTCCACAAACCCATATATAAGAAATATAACTTTAAATTCTAAAGTGCTATCTAATTTCTGTTTCCAGTGTCCATCCTTCTGAGTTTCCTTCCTCAAAACTTAGTCTCAGTTGTTTAAAGACTCTACTCACCTGGGATACGTGAATATGACTCACTCCCAAAAGCCTGGTACTGTATTTTATTTGAATCCTACACAGTGCTAGCTTTAGGGTAGGATGTTTTGTTCTCAATTTTTGGCTCCTAGGAGAGATTGATGGACTTGCCCAAGGTTACACCAAGGTGAAGTTAAAACTGAGAAAGCTTGTGTCTAAAGCCTGGGCTCCTACCCACCTCTCCGCAGTGCATCTCTGTGTCAGTTTGAACAAATGACTGTTCCATACCCTCCCTTCATTACCAATCAGGGCTGGGGTTTATCAGGTAGAATAGTTAGGTATTGGCACAAAAAGATGCTCTATTGTCTTAGTATATCAGGATATTTACCTCTCAGACTGCTCTGGTTTCTTTTGATGAAAGACCTGAACTGGAGGGTAAGGAGTGAGAAGACCAACTCCCTCTCTCCTTGTCTCACTCTTCTTCCGTGAGTACCAGAGCCTGATTGGTTCAGAACCAAGAGGAGTCATGATGACGACGGTGACTCACAACGGCCCTCAGAACCTTATGATCACACTCAAGGTCAAACCCAAGGTTCAAATGCTAATCACCATCACTTGGGTTACTTGTGGTTCAGGGCTGAATATGGAGAGTGTTCCTAGGAGAGGAAGCAGATATTACCCATGGGTAGATGCTATCCAGATCTTTTAAAATTTTATTTTATTATAGGAATGTGGGTGTAAAAGTGAGGGTTAACTACATAAGCAGGTGGCATGCAGGTGCAGTTTGGGCTTCTATCTGTCCCTCATATCCCCTGGTAGTGGATGAGGTACCCTTTGTGCTGTCACATGCCCCTCCTCCCACATTCCTCCTTCCCTCCCTCCCCTAGCAGTGCCCAGTGACTGCCCATCCCTCTCTTGTGCTAATGTGACTAATGTTCAGGGCCCACTTTTGAGTAACAACATGGTATTCAGGTCTTTGTTTCTGTGATAGTTCACTTAGTATGATGGTCTCCAACTCCATCAACTTTGCTGTGAAGTCCATGATTTTGTTCTTCATGGCTGTGTAATACTCCATCATGTATATATACCACATTTTCTTTATCCAGTTCACTTTCGATGGGCAGTAAGGTTGGTTTAATGTTTTTGCTATTGTGACTAGTATAACAATAAACCTGTGTGTGTAGGTGTCTTTTTATGTTCCTCTGGGTGTATTCCCAGGGGGGATTGCAGAATACTCTGCTTTCTTGCTCTTAAAGCTCATCCCTGGCTTGTGCAAAGTCTACTCATTAAAATTCTCATGTTTTAAGCCGGGCTCAGTGGCTCAGCCTGTAATCCTGAGCCTTTGGGAGGCTGAGGTGAGTGGATTGCCTGAATCCACGGGTTTGAGACCCACCTGGGCAGCGAGACCTCATCTCTATAATAAATCAAAAATCAGCTGGGCGTGGTAGCACGTGCCTGTAGTTCCAGTTACTCGGAAGGCTGAGGTGGAAGGATTGCCGGAGCCCAGCAGGTCGAGGCTGTGGTGGCCGGGAGCAGCCTCTGCACTCCAGTCTGGGCGACTGAGTGAGACTCCAACTCAAAAAAAAAAAATTCTCATGTTTGAGGAGTTAACAGCATCCATTCAATCTTAGCCTATCCCCCGGGCAAATTCAGCAAATTGGCCTCAAGTTTCAATAAAAAAAAAAAACAAACTTAGCCCCATGTAGAATTTTCTAGTTACTACTCTCTCTGCCTTCATTCTTGATCATGACTCTGCAATTAGTAATTTTATAATATGCAATTCACGTAAGTGAAGTGCCTAATGGAAGACGTTTTTGCTGTGAGTACTCATATGTCTCAATCCATATTCCTTCCAAGTCTCTTATCTAGAACAAATACATTGTTAACATGTGATACATGAGTATTGTCTAGTGGCAGGGCAGAGATTTTTACAGACTGTGTGAGGGACAGCAATGAGGACAGAACTTCGTATTTTTTATAGTGCTGTTCTCCTGAGGAGCTAAGATGACCGTGGTGAGATATGGTTTCTCCCATACTGGATGCCCCACTCAGTCTCACGTAGTAACTGAGGAAATTGAGGCGCAGATGACTACAAAAAGGACCCAGGTCACACACTCCCTTTCTTGAGTGAGGGGGAAGGCTCAGTCTTCCAGATTTCCTCCTCCCCCACGTAGAACCACATATGCACATTGAGGCCAGGTTCAGTCTCCAAAAACATTGGAGAAGAATGAGAACTTTAATGGTATAGAGCATTTTATTACCAAAGAACATGAAAAAATGATCTTTCACCCAAGGGATTGCTTTTCTAGAAAACCATGGCAATCACCTTGATAGTAAGGCAGTAAGGGTAAGCCAGGATGTGACCTCCAAACCAGCCATGAAAGCAACCACCAAAAAGAAAAAGTCAGGTTTAAATAGCTGCTAGACTCCATCCAGATAAGAAAGCCACTTCCTGACCCTAATCTCTTTTATATCTCCTCATGTTCAATAGATCCTGGAGGACAAATAGTTATGAAGGGGGAGGGCCCAGATGTCTTCAGAGTACAATTGGGAAGGATCTTATCACATTTAACTGCCCTTTCCTCCTGAGGGCTTCACATGGGCCAAGCCTGAACTGAGGGAAAGCAAGAAACTTTGACATTTGAAGACTCAAGTTATGATTATCATCTTGGACAGGACACACAAATTCCTCAACACTGACTGGGTGGAATCCTAAGGTCACTAATGTCATTTTCTTATCAGTCATGATAAAAAGAACCCAAATAAACAACAACAAAAAAACCTGTAGGGCTGATGCTGGGCTTGATTCATGGGGAGCAGTGAAGAAAGAACCCAGCAGAATAGACATGGCTTGGATATTGAGACAAGTTATGGGACAAAATCATTTGGAAGTGGTTTCTGCTTTGTTCCATACAACAGCCACACAGACATAGGAATGACAAATCCCAAATTCAAATCAGTTTTTAGTTGAGTGCCAAATAGGGTCCTTTAGTTTAAAGTTGTATTTTCTCAGCTTCAAGGTAAGTAAAGAGGCAATCCTTCAACTGTCACCTATACATTTCTGTCTTCCTTACATAACTCATCAATCAAGATAAAGAGAAAAGGGGCTAATGAGGCAGACAGGAATCCCCAGAAAAAAATAATGGTGAAGAGGATATCTTTCAAGCGTTGGTACAAAATAAAGTGTATAATTCTACTTCTGGTCAGATGTCACGTGTGAGGGTGAGTCAACTTACAAAGGTGTCCACGTGTGGGTGGAAGCAGACCCTGGAACAAACCTGGAAGTACAAATAGATTCCTTGAGAGGGAGTCTTAGGTAGCACTCACTGGCAAGGGTATGGGGAAGGGAGACTCAGAAGGAAGGCAGCCAATTCAGGGAGCTGGTGGTGATCTAGTAAGTTACTACTGTGAACAACTGGAGCTAATTCCCAGATAATTCCTATAAAAGATTGTGTAGAACACACACCTCCACTTCATCCCACATGTAGGATGAGCACACTTGAGGTGCTTAGCCACTAAATATCCAACCGTCCTTGTTAAAGGACTTCTTTCAGGGATGATAAATCCCTATCCCCTCCAGCTGGCCTGGTGTTATGCCCAGTATGTTTCTAGGATGAGAAATGAAAGCTCTTAGGCCAACAGTCTTGAGCATTTTCCATAAATGGCCTTATGGACGTAGAGATGATACATGAAGGGATGTGGGGAGACCACCACAGGAGTCAGCTCTACAATGATTCAGGAAATGCACCACCATGCCAGTCAGAGACCCAGCAGCTAATAGAATTAGACTCAGATGCCTCAAGAAATCACTCTAATAAAGGGACCAATTATATGCATGTGTGCAGAGGGAAGTCCTTTAGTTTAAAGTTGTAGTTTCTCAGTGTGAGGCAATGGTGGTTTTTTGAAGGATAACACCCTTCTCCTAACCCTTATGCCATCATTACTGATGGTGCTGAAACCCCTTTCCAGAGTTTCTAGAGATAAGGACTCCCAACAGCAGCAGGGTCACTCCCTAAGCACTGCTGACTAACTCCATGATAGAGAATCTGTTTCTATAAGGTGTTCCTTTTACTAGACAGGGACATCTTTTTTTAGTCCTTATTTGTTTTCTACTGTGGGTGATGCTGTTACAGACACATTGTTCTGATTTAAAATAAATCTGATTTTCACTTTCTGACACCAAAGTTTTATTTTTATTTTTGAAAAACAAATAACAGAGAGCAGAAGGAGGGACTGGATTGGAATATAGAAAAACTTCAGGAGTGGAAGGGTGTGAATACTTCTCAGGTGACTTTGTTTCAGGTCTGAGAACGTGACTCTGAAGGTAATTTGAAGCCAGCTCTATCTACGAAAAGTGGGGAAGATGAGACCCAAGGACCAAATTGGTGATAAGTCTACTCAACTCGTGGCATTTATTTGGTAGAGTCCTGAAGGCATGGGACAGCAACAAAAGTAATATGTAGGACAATACTCCTGCAGATCTTTACTCTTCCATACATTTTGTCCATTTCTTTGCTTTGCAGACATTATTGGGGCCACAGACCGTGTTTCATTCTCAATAAGTCTTCAGTATCTGAGTCTGACAGATCTTTGGCTAATTTTCATGAACTCATTTTCAAATCTGAGTATCCTCAACCTTAAAATGGGGATCATACCTTGATATCAGGGATGTTGTAAGGATCATGTGTGATTATCTTTGTTAAGGCACCCAGAACATAGGAGGTAGTACCCCTGTTTTCTTAATCTATAATTAGTACCCAATTTCCTTGATTCAAATGTTGGAATAGAATATTGTGGTTCTTGGTTTAGCATTTCTTCCTACACAGCCTCCCATCCCCCAGGTCTACTCAAGCTTCTTAGACTTTTGCTATCATTTCCTTTAATTGTTTGTTTCCTTTCCCACAGTCAGCAAGTTTCCTCAGAGATTACATGGGTTCTCTTTGGAAACTACACCTTTGTAATCCTACTGGGAAGCAAGTGGTGACTCAGAACCCAGGGCTTTCCCTTACTCTGAGCAATACTCTGTTCTGATCAACTCATACATTTTACATGGACACAGCAGGATTTCAACTGTGTGGGCTAGAGGGTGCCTGTTCTAGCCTATATGAAGTCACTTCTTTTCTGAGTAGTGATTATTTAATTGATGATTGGATGGACACTTGATAATTTGAGAAGAGGAATTGCTAAATATAAACTATTATAAAGTGTTCTCAAAGGGACTTTTGACCTTTCTTCTCAGTAGATGAACTGGCATTTCTATGCATGTGTTTTATTCACGAGGAGGTGTCATGCATCTGATGTCAGGAAAAGCCACGTAATTTGCAAAACCTCAGGGCAAAATAAAAATGAGGAGTCTCTTATTCAAAAACTAGAAACTTCAAGATGCCAATAGCAAAGCATTGAATCAAGCATGGGGCTTCATTTGAATGCACAAGTTGAACACCCATGAAGCCAGACATTCCCCACACTAAGGTAGAACCCACCAGATTTCTATTTGATTAGAAACTAAACGCCCTACCTCACTTTTGTGGAGCACATTGATATTGCAAGGCCTTTTAATTTATTATCGTAACTTATTGAATTATGTAAAAGCCTAGGAAGGTGAAGATCACTGTCATTTTTCTACCTGCGAGAAAGACCTATGTATTTAGAAAAAGCTTAACCCAAGACCACTTCTTTTAGCCTTGGCAGCTAGATTCTTCCACCAAGTGACCTGGTTGTATTCAAGAAGTAGCCACTCACCGCCCAGACTTATAATTGGCTCTTGACCAAAATGTTGCTCATTTACTAAACAAAAAAAGTTGTGAAATTAAAATTTACCCGTGAAATCTCTTGTACCTTAGAAACTGAATCATCTTGGGAATCTTTATTGCAGTAGGTTGAGGCCTTAAAGAATTGTTTGGTTTAGTGAGCAATTCTGGAAAGAACTGGCATTTAAAAGGTGGTCACAAGGTGGAGGAATCCAAGAAGGGAGACTCTAGTTTGTGGCAATCTCCAGAATTGGTACTCTTCCATGGGAGAGGGAAGGTGACCTGTCTTCAAATTTATTGTGGCATATTACTCTGTGGATCATTCTCAAGGAGATGACTCTTAAGTCAGACTTTGCCCTTCCTCTCATCTGCTTTCTGTTTGATGCATAGTTTCTCACTGGTTGGAAATTAATTTGCTATAAGTTATTGTGGTGATGTATTCCATATCAAACACAGTATCCAATTAAGTGTGTTTTTCTTCCCCTTGTTATTATTGTTATTGATAGAGAATGGGTTATAATTGAAACATTAAGGCAAGGCTATTGTCATTATCATCTGTGTAGAAGACAATTTTGCCAGTACTTGTTGAGAAAGCACAACATACAAAAAGGCTGGATATGCTCACATTTTTAAAGTGCCTTTTTGAACTATAGATGGAATATGTGCTTAGGTAGATGGTCTAGAGATGTTAGAAATGTGTAATGAAATGTTAAATTGCCAAAAATCCATCCATCTCTTGTCATATCCACAAGTGACCATTTTCTTGTATGGGGGGGACACAAAAAACCCTGGAATTTATTTATTAAAAACTGTGTGTTTATTTTTACATGTTTAAACTTCAGTCTCCTTCAAAATACTCTCCGTTTGATGCAATACACCTATTGAGATGCTTTTTCCACTGCTCAAAACAGTTTTAGAACTCATTAATTTTGATGCCTTTTAGTGCTTCTGCCATTTTTTGTTTCACCTCGTCCACTTCGGCAAAACGTTTCCCTTTGAGGACTTTTTTTTCATCTGGGGAAACAACAAAAAAAAGTATCTCAGGGTGAGACTGGGTGAACAGGGAGGATGGAGCACGGGGGTCATGCTTCTTTTGGTCAAAAACTGCTGAATACTCAGTGCAGTGTGGATAGATGTGTTGTCATGTTGGAAGAACCAGTCACCTATTTTCCACAACTCAGGATGTTTCTTTTGCAAATCATGATGCAACCTTCTCAAAACTTCCAGATAAAAATGTTAGTTGACCATTTGATCTGGAGAAACAAATTCCGAGTATACTACAAGGGACTTGCCCTCCAAAAGATAATTCTGTTTTGTTTTTGTTTGTTTTTTTGAGTCGGAGTCTCACTCTGTCGCCCAGACTGGAGTGCAGTGGCACACTCCCGGCCACCGCAGCCTCGACCTGCTGGGCTCCGGCGATCTTTCCGCCTCAGCCTTCCAAGTAGCTGGAACTATAGGTGCGTGCCACCATGCCTGACTAGTTTTTGGTTTATTGTAGAGATGAGGTCTCGCCAAGTTTCCCAGGCGGGTCTCAAATCCACAGACTCAGGCAATCCTCTCACCTCAGTCTCCCAAAGCATGGGATTACAGCTGCGTTTTTTTGTTGTTGTTGTTGTTGTTGTTTCCTCCCCACCCTGTATTTCTAGCTAGGCTTTCCTATGATAATATCCACTTTTTAATTATGACCTTGTCATTAATTTTTAGCAAGTAACAGATATGTTACCACTAAGAAATTTGGCTACATTCAGTATTTCCACCCCCAAACATTATGCTCACTGTTAGGAAAGGCATAACGAGAGCTTCTCCAGTGAATATTTGTTAAATATGCTAATTTTTGTTAAATGTCGTTTTCTGACAAAAGTTGTATGGAGTGGTATTTAGAAGGTGTAACTTCAATTTAGTACAAAAACTGAGTGGTGAAAAGCCCATCATCCACACAGGAAGTTTATTATTATTATTTTGTATGACTTGATGCAGACTAATTTTAGGTGTGACCCTTGAAAAGGTAAAGGCAGTAAGGTAAGGGATTCCTATTTCCTGCTGATATTTGCATTCATGGTGTCTCAAATTGGTTCTAGGAATGAACTGTCCCCAAAAGAATGACATCAAGGTTGGGTGAGAGGTTTCTCAAAGGGCAAAAGGCATTTACCAGCCACTTCAGGCACTGCATTGAAGAGACTTCGTCTTTGTGTCTTTATGTAGAGACACAATTCAAGAAGCTGTGCCAAGACCTGGAAAGAGCAGATGAAGTCACAACTCCTAAGCTTGACCAGGCAGAATGTCTAGATGTCTCTGCTGTGCTATTGCATGCAGTGGCACAGAATGGACTAATACTTGTAGATTCCCAAAAACAGAACTGAAAGTTTTCACCAGAGCTCTCCTATTGGAGTCAGATCTTTCTTGGGTACCTCCTTTTTTGATGATGTGCTGGTTGATTTCAGGGCAAAGACTTCACTAAAGGAGGCAAGAGATGCTGGCTAGAGGAATGGTAGGAAAAAGTAGAGAGAGAAGCAGGACTGATCATAGTGAACAAAGGAATCAGTGTAGCTACCTGCTCAGAGGGTAACTTATTTTCTTCTCTAAATATTATAGCTACACAACAGATCCAGTTTATTGTTTGTACTGTTTCTTCCTTGGCTGCACAGTACCTGCTTCGCTCAGGATTCTTGTGGAAGTGAAGATATGTGGGAGTTACAGAAGAGAAGCTCTAATTTTTTTAAATTATAGGTAGAGTATACTCCAAAGAGATGGAGCCAGTAAGATAGATATAGATATATATATATATATATAGATATAGCTAATGATATAGACATAGATATAGATATGGATGTAGATATAGATATATGAAGAAGATTTAATGGGGTATTAGCTCACACAACTATGGAGGCTTAGAAGTCCCATGATAGGCCATCTGCAAGCTGGAGAACAAGGAATGGTGGTGGTGTTGCTCAGTCCAAGTCCAAAGACCTCAGAACCAGGGAAGTTGTGTAACTCTCAGTCCCAGGCTCAAGGCCTAAGAATCTAGGGGAACACTGGTGCAAGTCTTGAAGTCCAAAGGCTGGGGAAACTGGAGTTCTGATATCCTATGGCAGGAAAAGAGGGGTTGCAGTTTCAGAAGAGAGAGTGAACTCACCTTTCCTCTGGCTTTTTTTTTTCTATCTGGGCCCTCAGCTAATTAGATAGTGCACACCTACATTGGGTGAGGGTGAGTCTCACTTAACCCACTGATTCAAATGCCAGCCTTTCCAGAAACATTCTCACAGTTATATCCATAAATAATTCTTTACTAGCTATCTGAGTACAGCAAGTCCCTCATATATGAACCTTCAAATTGTGAACTTTCAAAGATGTCAACATTTGTTTGAATGGCCAATCATGTAAGTAAGTTCACATGTCTGTCATACATTGTCACATGCCTGCATCCTTTACAAGTGGTTGTGCTTTTGTGTACTTTACTGTACAGTACTGTATAGAGTACAGTAGTACAGTACTGTAACTCTTCTTACCTATTTACTTGACACCTGTATGCCAGCTGTTATACTATACTGTACTACTGTACTTTTCAAGGTACTGTAAGATTACAAATGTTTTCTTTGTTTTTTGTGTTTTTTTATGTATTACTTGTGTGAACAGTATAATAAACCTACTACAGTACTATATATTTGTTAGTTGGGTACCTCAGTTAAGTTCGTTGGACTTACAAACTGTACTTACAAATGTACTCTCATAATGGAACTCATTTGTATGTAAGGAACTTACTGTATCCCTTAGTCCAGTCAAGTTGACACTTAAAATTAACCATGACACAGGAAATAGGCACTTCCCCCCCACCCCGGAAACTGGGAGCCTGTATCTTTTACCTGGAGTGCCATCTTCAATCTTCCTAGTGACTGTTTGTCTGTTTGTTTATTTATTTGAGTCTAGTTTCCAGCCACAGATAGCAGACATTAGCCACTTGGGGGAAAAATGTAGCTGTGTGTATTCTTTCCCAAAATAAAATTTCCTTTAAAACCCAGTCAATAGAAGAGCCCATGCAGCAATAGCCATTTTGAAAAAGGCACTAATCTGCTAGAAGTGACCATTGTGATGGTGCTGCTGCTGGCGGTGCTGGTGGAGGTGACAATTATAAGAAAATAGCTACAGTTGTCCATGATTTAAAGCTGACTAGGACCTCAATTATTTTCCTCTATCTTGGTTAATTCTCTCAAAATCCTATAAGGACAAAATTATGAACTTCACAGCAACTTGGAAGAACTTAGAGTCTATAATACTGAGCGATCTATTACAGAAACAAAGAACTGAGTATCACATGTTCTCACTTATAAGCGAACCTTGAACAATTATCATAATACTATAAGGAAAGGATTGTCAGTAGCGGGTAACTGCCAAGGGAGGGGTGGGATTGTCAGTAGTGGGAAACTGTCAGGGGAGGGGGGCACACTTCATCAAAAAGGGCACCTGCATAATGAACATTTGTATACCTAACTCTGAATTATACCCCACATCTTTAAAATAAAAAGTTAAAAAAAGCAACAAAAAAATCCTATAAGTACTACTTTTATCTCCATTTTACAAGTGAGATTAATTATTCTAGCACTCATGATCATAGTTGATGTTGCACACTGATCCTTAACTTTATTCAGTTGGATGTCTCCCTACTGTTATCTCATTCTGAAACACAACCTTATCCCAGTATTACTATTCATGCTTGTTGTCTCAACTGAACCTTAACAGATTCCAGTGGTAAATTTCATGCTAGTCTCACACCAAACTGGTTCTTTATTCCAGTGTTCACATTCCTGTTTGTTGTAACTAAAAAATTAGACCTATTTCAGTGTCATCCTATGCTGGTTTTCTTACACACAAAAATAATCTTATTCCAGTGGTCATCTGTATGCATGTTTTCATAAAGTGAAACTTTACCTAACCCTAGTGGTAATCTTCATGCTTATTTCCTGACTCTGAAACATAACCTTATTCAAGTTGTCATATTCATTCTTCTTTTTTGAGTTGGGCTCTCACTCTGTCACCCAGGCTGAAGTGCAGTGGTATGATCATGGCTCACAGCAAACTTGACCTACTGGACTCAAGTGATCCTCTCACCTCAGCTTCCTGAGTAGCTGGGACTCCAAGCCCTGCTGATTTTTTTAAAAAAAATTTATCTATTTTAGAGATGAGGTCTCACTATGTTGCTCAGGCTAATCTCAAACTCCTGGCCTCAAACATTTTTCTTGCCTTGGCTTCTCAAAGTACTGAGATTACAGACATGAACCACCACAGCCAGCTTCACCTTCATTCTTGCTCTCTCACACTGAATTAGAAAAGTATTCCAGTGGTCATTACCATGCTTGTCTCACACAGAACCTGAACATTATTCAAGCTATCATCTTCATGCTAGTTTTCACATGCTGAACCTTAACCTTACCCAACAACTTCTCTTCATGGTTAATGTCTCAAAGTGAACCTTAACATTATTCCTGCAATCATCTTTATGCATTTTGTCTCACATTGGACTATAAACTTATTTCGGGAGTCATCTTCATTTTAACCATCTTGCAGTAACTATAACCTTACTCTACCCATCATTTTTACACTTATTTTCTTATGCTGAAGCTTAATCTTATTCTAGAGGTCATCTTAATGCCTCTTCTCAAAATAAATGCTATCCTACTCTAGCAGTCACCTTTATGCTTATTGTTTCACCCTGAATACTACCCTTATTTTGGTAGTTATTTTCATCCTTTTTGTCCATCTCTTACCTTTATCCTGGCGGTTATCTTTTTGGTGGTAGTCTCACACTGAACTGTAACTTTTTTCCAATAGTGACCTTCTAGATTTTTACTGCACATTGAACCTTAATATATCTCAGACGTCATCTTCATGGTTTTTGTTTCACAAAGAGCCTTAACTTTTTCCAGAATTCATTATAATGCATCCTGTTGAACTCTTATCTCTTGCTTATTCTAGGATCATCCTCATGCTTTTTGCCTCACACTTTGAACACTGACATTATTCCAGCAGTCATCATTATGCTTGAAGTCTCATAAGTAATGCTAGCTTTTCCAGTATTCAACTTCATGTTTGCTGTCTCATATCTAACTTTATCTTTATTCTAATGTTCACTTTCATGCTTGTAGTCGCATACTAGACATTAACTTTATTATAGAAGCTAACTTCATTTTCATGCTTGTGGTCTCATAATGACCTTAACATTATAACAGTAGTCATCTTCATCCTTGTGGGCTCACATTGAACCTTTACCTTATTCCTACAGTCATCATTACCTCACACTTAAAACACTATTACAGTCATCAGTCCCCATGTTTGTTGTCACACATGTTATCTTCATGCTTGTATGTCACACTAAAGCATAACCTTTTTTCAGTTTTCACTTATCTGCTAGTTTTTTCAGTGACATTTAACTTTAAGCAGTCATGTTCATGCTCCACTTGTTTTTGCACACTGAATCGTATCCTTATTCCAGCAATTATCTTTATGTAGGTTTTTTATGTTGATTTTAAACTGATTCCAGCACATTCATACTTGCTTTTCTCATACTTAAGTCTTATTCCAGCAGTCATCTTCATTCTTGTTGCCTCACATTGAACCTTAATTTCATTACCAAGGCTGTCTTCATGCTTGATGTCTTATACTAAAGCATAACCTTATGTCAGTGGTCATCTTTATGCTTTTTGTCTTACCTGGATGTTTCCTTTATACCAAACGGTATCTTGGTAGTTGTGTCACATCGGACATTAACTTATTCTATCAGTAATATTCTAGGTTGTTGGGGCACTTTAAATTCCTAACCTTATGCCAGTGGCCATGTTAATGTCTGTTAGGTCACACTGAACTTAACTTTATTAACTTTATTCCAGCAGTCATCTTTATGCTAATCATCACTCACTGAAACTTAAATGTATTCCAGTGCTCTTTATCATGCTTTTTGTTACAAACTGCACATTAAATTTATTCCAGAGATCAATTGAATACATAATATCACACATGAAGCAAAACATTATTCTGCTGGCCATCTTCTTGTATTTTGTCTCACAGTGAATCTTAACCTCATTCCAGTGATCATCATTATGCTTGTTCTCTTACAAGGATCTTTCATCTTACTCCTGTGGTCATCATCATGGTTGTTGCCTCATACTCAACCTTAACCTTATTCAAGAAATCATGTTCCCAACAATGCTTGACACTTAACCTTATGACACGTAACCTTAACCTAATATCATCAGTCATCTTCTGGTTTGTTGACTCATACTGAACAATAGTCTAATAGCAGTAGTGAGCTTCTTGCTTAATGTTTCACAAGAAACCTTATCTGTATTTCAGTGGTCTTCGTCATAATTGTAGGTTCACACTGAACTCAACCTTATCTCAGTGGTCATCCTCATGCTTGTTTTCTCACAGTGAAGCATAACCTCATTTCTGTGATCCTCTTCATGTTATTTGTCTCACACTGAACCCTAAGCTTCTTCCAGCAGTTATCTTCATGCTTGTTGTCTCACACTGAAGCTTAACCACTTTGGTAAATCATCTACTTGTTCATTGTTACACACTGAAGCTTAACCTTATTCTTGCAGACATCATTTTTAAAAAATCTATCAATCAAAACACATTTATTATAAACCAGATACAGTTAAATTTCTGGGCTCTCAAAGAATGATAGATGACAAAGATGGGAAATTAACAGAGAAAATGCTGTGACAATATGACCCCTTTATCCAGCAGACTTCATACAACTTGCCATACTTTGATGAACCTTCACCATATTTCAATGGTCTTCAGGTGTGTTGTCTATAGCACTCGTTAATATGCTTGTTGTGCCACGCTGATCATGCCTTTATTCCAGCAGTAATCAGCATACTTGTTTTCTCACACTGAATATAACTATGTTTCAACACTCAACTTCTAGCTTTTTGTCACACACTAAAGAATAGTTTTAACTTAGTGGTTATAATTGCTATCTCATGCTGAATATTAGCCTTATTCCAACAGTCATTTTCATGCTTATTATCTCATTCTAATCCTTAGTCATAATCCATTAGTCATTTTTTTGTTGTGTTACACTGAACATTCTCCTGTTCTCTTATTCCTGCAGTGATCTTCTAGTTTGCTGTCACACTCTAAACCTTTACCCTATTCCAGCAGTCGTATTCATGGTTGTTGTGTCATACCAGACTTCAAATTTATCCCTCAGTAATCTTTCTTATTGTACACCAAACTGTTAAATTAAGCAAAGTTTGCCACAAGAATGGCTTCATATCTTGAGTCCCTACATAGCAAGCTGCAACCTGAGTTAGTCTGTAAACAAACTGAAAGCCTCATTTAGGAAGTATACTTTTTTGTAACAACGAACAGAGTGCCTACATAACAAACTGCAACCCAACTTAGTCTGTAAACAAACTGAATGCCTCATTTAGTAAGTATACTTTTTGTAACAATTAACTGAGTCCCATACAGTCACAGCAGCTGAGCTTCGGCCAATCACAGACTGTCAACTGACCAGACCACTTTCAAATAAGGCAAATGCCAAAATGTGAACAATCAAGCTGTTTTTGTATTCTGTTCATAAATACTGCCTGCTCATGTTGTGAAGGAAATCTCTCAGAACCTCTTCCGGTTGTGAGGGCTGCCCAATTTGCACATTGTTCTTCGCTCAATTAAAGTCTGTCAAATTTAATTTGTTTAAAGTTTTTGTTTATTTTTCCCTGAGAGGGGCATCTCCTATGTTCCCCAGGCCAGGCTGGTCTTGAACTCCTGGGCTCAATCAATCCTCTTGTCTCAGCCTCCTGAGTAGCTGGGATTACAGGTGCCACCACTATGCCCAGCTATAGTTTTTCTTTTTAAAAAAAATACCTATCCCAACTTCAGCATTTACCTTCAGAATTGTTTCTCACACTGAGAACAGCCTTATTCTGGCAGCTATCTTCATGCTTGGTGTCTCACACTGACCCCTAACTTTTCCCAGTGACAATTTCCTGCTTTTGTCTCACATTCAACCCTACACTTACATAAGGTGTTATCTTTGTGTCCGTGGTCTCAATATCAATAGTTTTTCCCCAGCTTTATTGTGATATAATTGACAAATAGAAATTAGATCTACTTAATGTACAAGATGTGGTATTTTGATATACATTGTAAAATTACCACCATCACCAAGTTAATTAACATATCCATAACCTCACCTTTTGTATATGTGGTAAGAACATTTAAGATCTACTCTCTTAGCAAATTTCAAGTATACAACACGGTATAATTAACTGTAGTCCCTGTGTTGTACATTAGAATAATTAGAAATTATTCATCCTGCATGACTGAAACTTTAACCTTTTAAGCAAAATTTCCCACATCCCTTAACTCCTAGAAACCATCATTCTACTCTCTGCTTCTACGAGTTTAATGTTTTTATATTCCACATGTAAGTGAGATCACGCAGTATTTGTTCGTCTATGGCTGGCATATTTCACTTAGCATAATATCCTCCAGATTCATTCATGTCACAAATAATGGAATTTTCTTCTTTTTAAAAGCTGAATAAAATTCTAGTATATGTATACATGGTCTCACCTCAGAGATATTGCAGGTTCAGATTCAGGCTACCACAGTAAAGCAATTATCACAATAAAGCAAAAGTGACATGAATTTTTTGGTTTCCCAGTGCATAAAAAAGTTATGATTACACAATACAACAGTCTATTAAGTATGTGATAACATTATGTCTAAAAACAATGTACATGCCTTAATTAAAAATACTTTATTGCTAAAAAATACCAACAATCATATGATCCTCCAGTGAGTTATAATCTTTTTGCTGATGGAAGATCTTGTCTCAATGTTAATGGCTGCTGACTGATTAGGGTGGTGGTTGCTAAAAGTTGGGGTGTGTTTGTGGTAATTTCATGATGCTATTTGATAACACTTTTTTCATAGTAGAACTTCTTTCAAAATTGGAGCCAATCCTTTCAAACTCTGCCACTGCTTTATCAACTAACTTTGTTTAATATTCTAAATCCTTTGTTGTCATTTCAACAATGTTCACAGAATACTCACTATGAGGAGATTTTATCTCAAGAAACCACTTTCTTTGCTGATCCGTAAGAGACAACTCCTCATCCATTAAAGTTTTGCTATGAGATTGTGGCAATCTTTCAGGTTTCACTTCTAATTCTAGTTCCCTTGCTATTTCCACTGCATCGGCAGTTACTTCTTCTACTGAAGTCTTGAACTTCTCAAAGTCACCTACAAGGTTGGAATCAATGTCTTTCAAACTCCGGTTCATGTTGATATTTTGACTTTCTCCCATGAATCATGAATGCTCTTAGTGGCATCCAGAATGGTGAATTCTTTCCTGAATGTTTTCAATTTACTTTGTCCAGATCCACCAGAGGAATCACTCTCTGTGGAAACTAGAGCCATACAAAATGTATTTCCTAAACAAGACTTGAAAGTTGAAATTACTTCTTGATCCACGAGCTGCATAATGGATGCATAAAAACAACTTTCATCTCCTTGTACATCTCCATCAGAATTTTTGGGTGACCAGTGCATTGTCAACGAGTAGTAATACTTTGAAAGGAATTTAAAAAAAAAATTTTAAAGATGTGGAGGACAATTCAGTTTTGTAAGGTACATAAGTGGTCATCGTACAAGTGAAGTTTGGGTCTCCTGTTGGCTTCACTTCACCTGGTTTGAGATCAGGTACTATTAGTATTATGTGCCCCCTCTCCCCGGCAGTGACCCACTACTGCCAATCCCTTTCACGTAGTATTATGGTAAATGTTCAGGGTGAAAGGAATCTTTTTTCCTGAGTAGTGGGTCTCTTACAATGGGTTTAACATATTCAGTAAACCATGCTATAAAAAGATGTGTGTCATTTAGGTTCTATTGTTCCATTTATAGAGCACAGGCAGAGTTGACTTAGCATAATTCTTAAGGGCCCTCACATTTTCAGAAAAGTAAATGAGAATTGGCTTCAACTTAAAAACACCAGCTACATTAGCCCCTATCAAGAGAGTCAACCTGGTCTTTGAAGATTTGAAGCCAGGCATTGAATTTTCCTCTTTAGTTATGAAAGTCCTAGATGACATCTTCTTCCAATATGTTTTATTGGCTGTTTTGTCTGCAGTAAAAATCTGTTGTTTAGTGTAGCCACTTTCATCCATTATTGTAGCTAAATCTTCTGGATAACGCTGCAGCTTCTACAACAGAACTTACTGTTTCACATTGTACCTTTATGTTACGGGGATGGCTTTTCTCCTTAAATCTCATGAACCAATCTCTGCTTGCTTTAAGTATTTGTTATTTTAATTTTTTTTAATAATAGCTCTTCTAACAGGTGTGAGGTGATGTTTCATTGTGGTATTATTTACATTTCCCTGATGATTAGTGATGCTGAGTATTTTTCTATACAGCTGTATTACATTTGTTTGTCTTCTTTTGAGAAATATCTATTCATTTCCTTTGCCTAGTTCTAAAACCAATATAAATGGTGCCAGTATCAGGCTGTTTTGATTGCTATAACTTTATAGTAGATTTTGAGACCAGTTAGTGTGACACCTTCATTTTTGTTCAGTTTGCTCAAGATTCCTTTGAACATTCTGGGTCTTTGTGATACCATATAAATGTTAGGAATTTTTTCTATCTCTGTGAAAAAGGTCAATGAACTTTTGTCATAGATCGTGTTGAACCTGTAGATCCCTTTGAATAGTATGGACATTTTTAATAATAATAATTATTCCAACATTTATCATAGGATATCTTTCTATTTATTTGTGTCTTCTTTAGTTTCTTTTATCAGAGTTTTATTAGTTTAGACCTTTTATCTCTTTGGTCAAATTTATTCCTAAATATTTTATGCTATTATAAATGGGATTGGTTGCTTAGTTTATTCTTCAGATCATTTGTTGTTAGTGTATAGAAACACAACTGATTTTTGTATGTTGATTTTGTTTCCTGTAATTTCATTGAATTTCTATATATAAGATAATGTCATCTGCAAGCATAGAAGATTTTACTTCTTCCTTTCTGATATGAAGCCTTTTATTTCTTTTTCTTGCTTAATTGTCTCATCTAGAACTTCTAGTACTATATAGAACAGAAGTAGTGAGTGAGGGGATCCTTGCCTTGTTCCTGATCTTAGAGGAAAAGCTTTCGCCTTTTCATCATTGTGATGTTAGCTGTGGGCTTGTCCTATATGGCCTAATTTACATAATATACCTAATTTTTTGAGAATTTGTATCACAAAAAGATGTTGAATTTTGTGAAATGTTTTTCTACATCTATTGAGATGATTTTTATACTTCATTATATTAATGTAATGTATCATATTTATTGATTAGCATATATTAAGGCATTATAGCATCCCAGGGATAAATCCTGCTTGATCATAATGTATTATTCTTTTAATGTGCTGTTGAATTCAGTTTGCTAGTATTCTGTTGAGAATTTTGCACTTATGTTTATCAGGCGTATTGGCCTGTAAGTTTCTTTCCTTTCAGTTTCCTTGTCTGGCTTTGGCATCAAAGTAGTATTGGTTCCATAAAATGAGTTTGGAAGTGTTCCCTCCACTTAATTTTTTTCAAGAGTTTGAGAAGTGTTGGTGATAGTTCTTTAAATGTTTGGTAGAATCACCAGTAAAGTCATCAAGTCTTTGGCTTTTCTTTGTTGGGAATTTTTTAATTACTGATTCAATCTCTTTACACATTATTCATCTGTTCACATTTTCTATTTCTTCATGATTTAATCTCGATAGGTTGTATGTTTCTAGGAATGTATTTCTTTCTCTAGGTTATTCAATATGTTGGCATAATTGCTCATAGTAATATCTTATGATCTTTTGTAATTCTGTAGTATCAGTTGTAATGTCTCATCTTTTATTCATCATTTTATTTTTTGAGTCTTTTAAAAGTCAACCTAAGGATTTTTCAATCAAACCAAGTCTTGGTTACATTGACATTTCCATTGCTTTTCTAGTCTCTATTTCATCTATTTATGCTCTGTTTTTTATTATTTGTCTTCTCTGCTGACTTTGGGCTTAGTTTATTCTTCTCTTTGTAGATTCTTGAATTGTAATATTAGGCTATTTATTAGAGTTTTTTCCATTATAAACGTTCCTCTTAGAGCTGATTTTGCTGCACTCCATAAGTTTTGCTATGTTATCTATCCATTTTTTTAGTTTCAAGATATGTTATGATTTCCCTTTTGATTTCTTGACATATTGGTGTTTCAGGAATGTGTTGTTCAATTTCTACATATTTGTTATTTTTAAAATTTGCTTCCTGTACTGATTTCTAGTTTCATACTATTATGATCAGAAAAGAAAATTAATGATTTTAATTTTCTAAATTTGTTAACATATGTTTTGTGGCCTAACATATGATTTATATTTATCCTAGATAATGTTCCAAGTACACTTGAAAAGAGTATGTATTTGGGTAGAATGTAGTAGCTCAGGAGATAAGGCAGTGCAAGCATTTCCCTTTAGTCCAGGCTAAGGTGAGGGACCTCTAGTTCTTCACTGCTCACCCTCTACTTTCACACTTCATAGGAAAAGAGCCTAGTTGGGAAGAGATGACCAAAGAATTACTGTATAATATACTTTAAAGTAGGGATAAACAGACCTCTCCCAGGGCCAACAGGTATGGTCTGATCTTCAGAAAAACCTCAAATTTTAGGGTTTTTGAAATTATCTCCAGTAATTCATATTCTTGTATTAGATGATAAAGATGTTCATTAAATGTAAATATTTAAAATATAGCAAAATTTTTGTAATACTTTAATATCTTAGAATCCTTAGAAAATGTGAATTTACATCTTGCTAGACCCGAGAAGGCCCTTCCAACAATGCAAGGTGGAAAAGACTGGATAGAGGCTAACCTATACATCATTCAAGGGAAAAAGGGATCTACCACCACCCCTAATCCCAGTGGTGAAAGTCTCAGGGTTGAGAGCTGAGTAAACTGATCATTACTGCTAAGGAGAGGCTAAGAGATGAGCTCTCTTTCCGACCCATTTCACATCCGTTACAGAGGACTACAAAAGAAGAAGCAGGGGGCTAGGCCCAGACGTAAGGGTAAGTTTTGGCTATTTATGAAAATATTCAGCCCATATCAGTGGGATAGAAGTGAGAGAGGGTTTTAGAAATAAAGATGATGCACTTTCCTAGAGGGGCAAGACTGTTTTTTCTTGGGGATGCTATGGTGACTGCAGGTGCAAGAGAACAAAGTATAATGACTCTTTTCCCTCACCTGATGGTGAACCACTTGGAGGCCAATTCCCCTGTGTATTCCATATTTTCCCAGATTTTAGCCTAGACAACATTCTTGGCACACTATGAAATGATCCCTGCTGATCCAAGAGGGGCATGGTTGCAAAAACTTCAAAGTTCTCCCTGTAGGCTCTCTCTGCTTTGAGGAGGACAAACAACTATGGAATCTTTAGGGAGAGTATTCACGGCCTGGTGTGAGGAGTCTGGGTCTCTCTTAGGTCCTTTATCCTCCTGTTTTTACTGCCTGCCTCAGTACTCAGGCAGCGATTAACAATTGCTATGTAGTATCCACAGAACACACCAAAACACACACACGTAACACTTCTAACCAAGGGAAGGGGAAAGTGCAAAACTGAAGGAAGGCAAAATGGGGAGTAACCTGATTTATGTCACTGACCCTTCATGAACACCAAGAATATACTTAACGATACTAAAGTAACTGAGAAGTCCAAGACTGTATTCTAAATTTGCATCCCAAAAATATAACCCTTGTTTTCTTGGGTCTTTAGGATATTTGTAAAATTTTAGCAAATATAATGTGTTTTAAAAATCTAAATGAACTTGAAAAGCAGAAATAGAATGAATCTATCCTCTAATCACAATGTAGCAAAACCAAAAATTGAGAAAAAAATGACAACATTGTACAGCTTAAGTCAAGGAGAAATTATAATGAAAACTACAATAACAATTTTGAAATTATCAATAATAATGTATATAAAAATTATGGAATGTGACCAAAACCACACTTAGAAGAGAATCTATACCTTTAAACACTTTTATCATTAAACTACAAAGAATGAAAATACAATATGCTCGATACTTATTGGAAGCTTACACTGTGTAGGGCCTGAACAAATTATATTTCATTTAATCTTCATTGTACTTATGAGGTGGGTTCTTATTTATGCCTTGCATAATGGTTAGGAGGTGGGTACTGTATTTTGCCCTTATCTTTTTGAAACGCTCAGAAGTATGATTAGGCATATCCATGCAATGGTCTAACTGTTATCTGTTTCCAAGAACTACTTCACATGTTTGTGGATTCAATGACACATATTTACTAATGTTTATTATATATAGGATGCTATAACAAACAGATGAATACTAGATATTCTCTACCCTGTAAAAAGGTAGTCATGTATGTTTGATATAAATGAGGGGCAAGATGCACTCATATTATGATTGCAACTAACCTTATTAGTTGAACTTGAATGTATTAAATACTAAAAATGATGCATAATCACAGCACCATGACTGTAGACAGAAAAGTGATTCCAACTTGGGATGGGGACAGGAGTCAATCGCTGTGCTTGTTGCCACTGTTCTGGGATGCAGTTCTAAGTTGTTCAAATAATTCATGCAAGTGAAGCAGGAAGAGCATATACATTTCCATTTTATTAAAATATTGCATAAATACAGAGCAGTTGGGCACATCCATTCTAAGGCACTGTTCTGGTTTGAATGCAATTCCACAAGAGAGAAAAGAGAAGCCATTACATTCAGTATTTTTCATCTCTACATTCAGACTCCTCCCATATCACATGTTTATTGCTACTGGGATCTCAATTTTAACCCCAGATTTATAGCAGCATCATACAGGGACCTGGATGACAAGAATTAAAAATACATCCTGGGTTTAGCACTTGATATAATTGGCACTTGATTACAAACTCTCTTGCATTGTTCTCCATTTGTTTCCCAACTCTTGTTTAACTAAAGATATTATAAAAATCCTTATGAGCCTGACCCATGAATTATATTTCTTTACTAGCTTCCATTAAGCCTAGAACAGGACTGGTTAGGCACATAGCAGATACTCCCAAAGTACTTATATCACTTTCAAGAACTTCAGTGGAATAGAAGAGATATATTTTCCCTAACTGTAGTTTAAAGAAAGGATGACTGAATATCTTCATAAAGAGAAAATACTCGAATGTCCTGTCTCTTATACTTTATAACAGGGAACTAGGCTCAATAAACATTTTTACATGTTAACAGCTTTAACTGACAATGAGTTTTTCCCTTGCTATGAGAATTTGAGTTGTTAACATGATTATATGAGAACACTTATATAAGTAGCAATGTATGTATGTATGTGTGTGTGTGTGTGTGTGTATGTGTGTGTGTGTGACTATAAGCAAAATTCAAAGAAGTTGATAATCACTAGACAACTTAAAAAAGTATCTGAATTAGTGACTGTCACTTCCTTAAAAAATGTGTGTATATGTGTATGTGTGTGAGAGTGTGTTACAAAAAAGATGTATATGTTTAAATAATTTTTCATAACATCCTTAAACAACTGGAGTTAACTAGGCTTGGGAACAGTAGGACTATACTGATAGCTATAGATATATTTGTTTAAGGCAAAGTGTTCCAAGGGATATTTGCAGAATACTAGTTCCTTGGGTTATTATTGGGTGTATGTGAAAGTTTGGAAAACATTGAGCCAAAAGAGGTGCTTTTTCTTTCTTTACTGAGGACCTCTCAAAGATTCTCATATGTTGATGTGCACTATAAGTGTAGGAAGGCAGAACAGTAGGAAGCAATTTCCAGACATATTTGCAGAATATCGTGCAGAACTAAGTGTTATATGATACATACTAAGAGAGACTTTAAAAAAATGGGTAAAATTTTAAAAGCCCTGAAAGACACATGATTGAATACCAGAGGAGAGTGAAAAGCAATGGACACTGGTTCTTCAGTCAATCTAAATTAAATTAGGTTCTATTTGTATAATTTCAACCATCAAGTGGATTCTTCCAGACACAGACCTTACTTATTTCATGAACAAAATAAATTACCAAATTAATATTCTGCTTTAAGCAGCATCACCATAGACTGCCAACTAAGCAGACTAGCAAACTTTGCAAAATTCAAAAGTAAAGGTCAAAATCTTAATTTCCTTAAACATAAAAAAAGGTTAATAGAAATAACCCAGTTCTTACCAGGCTAATGACATCTCTTTCATCCTTGCGTTCCTGACACATTTTCATTGTTTGACAAAATTTATTGTCATCTTTCTTGCCACGTGGGGCACATTTACATCTTTGAATGAATACAGTCACCTCTAACAATGAGAGCAGAATAATTATGGTACTGCCATAATAGATGTGTCATATGACATGTTCATTCATTATATTGACCCCATCCTAAAAGGATTGTCATCATGTATATGCTTTATGCTTACACCTGTGACATGGTTGCCTTGGAAAACAAAATTTTTCATTTTAATAAAAAAAAAGAGTTATGCAGACAGAATAAATCAAATCTAGGCAAGTTGTAAGAGTAAATACTCTAGTATTCATATACCTTGAAAGATGGGTTTTTAAAATAGAAAAAAAAGCTATACTTATAAGCTTAAACAAAAGCTTCCAAGACAAACAGGCTGCTGCAAGTTAAGATTTTTTTTTAATTAGTGTCAATTTTTGTAGGACTTGTTTTCCTTAACAATTCTTAAAGAAGTCCTCTAAAGTGAGTGACTTGGTGCATAATAAGGCCTGCTCTCTGTCTGAAGCTTTTAGAACAATGAGTACACTTGTATGGCTTCTCCCCTGTGTGAATTCTTAAATGAATAACGAGGCTTGGTCTCTGTCTAAAGCTTTTCCCACAATAATTACATTTAAAAGGTCTCTCTTCAGTATGTGTTCTCTGGTGCAAAGTAAGAGCTGTCAGTCGACTAAAACTTTTCCCACAATTATGACATCTATGAGGTTTTTCACCTGTATGAGTTTTCAGATGTCTTTTAAGACTTGATCCATGACAAAAACTTTTCCCACACTCAAGACATTTATATGTTTCTTCTTCAGAATGGGTTCTCTGGTGTCCTATAAGGTGTGATCGCCGGGTAAATCGCTTTTTACATACAGTGCATTCATAGGGTCTCTCCCCTGTATGAAGTCGTTGGTGTCTATAAAGGTCTGAACTACGAAGGAATCTTTTCCCACATTCAGGGCATTTGTGAGGTTCCTCTCCTGAATGAATTCTCTGGTGACCAGTAAGTTGTGACTTCCGAGCAAAACATTTTCCACACTGAGGACATCGGTGAGGTTTCTCTCCTGGACTCTTTTTTTTATGGGGTCTAGGGTTGAGAGGTTCTTCCAAGTTGGAGCTCTCAGGTGTCTCTCCTAGAGTGGGGCTCTGATGATCTACAAGTTTTGTTAAATCTGTCTGTAAATCCTCTGGGGGGCTTTCCCATTGGTTTTCTAACTGTACATAATCTTTTTGCAAAATTGGACTGTGGAGAGCATTCTCCTCTAAAGTTACAATAAATGGATACATGTTCTCCAGTTTTTTCTGCTTTGAAGTATCATCTTCATTTTCTATTCCGAGCTCAAAACCTAAGAGAAGAGATTAAAGCTGCAGATGTCATTGTGTTGCACAGAAAAAAGAAACTGAGGGAAAATGAAGAGTTATATTAAACTACTAGTAGGAGTCAGGCACGGTGGAGGCAGAGGCAAGAGGATTGCCTGAGCCCAGGGGTTCAAGACAAGCCTAGGCAACATGGTGAGACCGCGACTCTGCAATAAATCAAAGAATTAATGGGACGTAGTGGTGGGTGCCTGTAGTTCCAGCTACTTGGAAGGCTGAGGTGGAAGGATTGCCTGAGCCCAGCAGGTCAAGGCTGTGGTAGCTGTAAGCATGTCACTGCACTCCAGCCTGGGCGACAGAATGAGACTCTGACTCAAAAACAAAACAAAACAAAACAAACTCCCCCCCCCCAAAAAAAACCCAACACTAGTAGGAGTATAGAAATTCCTAAATATAATTCCAAGCATTTTACCTTACTTAAGGTCGAATATTTCTTTTATTTCTTCCCTAGTATATCAAAGATCAATTACTCACCTATTTTGGAATCAAGTAATTGTTTCATTTCTTTGGAATCCTGTAATTCCTTCACCCATGGCTCTTCTCTGGGCTCCAATGGGAAGTTCACATCAAGCTTTGGTAGTGGATATCCTGGCCATAAGAAAGATGGGAAGCATGATAGTTTGGCTCATTAAAGGTTTTTTCAAAATTTAGGTGGATTTCTTGGACACATGGCCTCTTAATATCTACTTTCTCCTCAACTACTCTTAATTCACCTACAGTTTTTTACAAGAGCCTTTTTTAAAAATAAGAGCAAACCAGAAATAAGGAGAACATCCTTTTGTGCTCAGTTCAAGGCTATTCTCTAATCTATGGAAGGTGAGTTTATCAACTGTGTGCTAAAACCAATGCACTAAATAACTTCTGCATTTATTTTGAAAATTAGATTAATTTAGGTTAGAACTAAAATATGAAGCAAATCTTTATGAAGTTTTGGCATACTAATGCTGGAAAACACTGCTATTGAGTGCCAAATAAAGAAAGATAAGTACAAGCAAGAGTTATGAAACTGTTTACTAGAATAATTTTAGCTGAGATTTTCAAATTAAAATGGAAATTGAAATGGGTTGGCAACTAGCAAAAATAGTCTTTATGTTTGTTTCAGCTGAAGTCTAGAAGTAGATTCTCTTAAAATTAGCCAAAACGACTACCAAATAGTGTTTCTGTCAATCTAAGGAAAACCAGGTGACATTTCTAAGCACTCATTCTCTCAATCTGATTACCCTTCTCCTCATTGATGGCTGCTGTGTCTTGCATCCTCTTTTCTATTCCCTTTCCTCTCCTTCCTCATCTCCAGTCAAGTTTACTGGTCTGCAATGAAGTGTGGGCTGCAGAATACTGACTTGAGATCTAAATGTAGGCTGATGTTTAAATATTAGCGTTATTAAAATAACATTAGGAATTTAGTTTGACTAATGTTAATCTGAAGGAAAACTTGACTTTTCAGAACATTATATCAAGACATAGGAAGTGGAATAAAATACTTTATTTTTTATAGAGAAAAACTATATTCTCTTTTTAAGATTAAGAAACAAAAGGTGAATTTCAAATAAAATGCTGTTTGAATTCACTATTTTGTTTCTGTTTGGATTTTAAAGCTAAGAGTGAAATGAGAAAGTAACACATGGAACAGATCAAATAAAACTGAAGGTCATGGATCAAAGGAAAGTTACTGTGAAGTAAAAGAAGGAGCAAACTGAAACTCAAAAGAACAGAGAGTAGCAAAGGCTTAGGTGTAAACTAAATTTATAACCTGAAAGGAAATAGACTTCCAGCATGATACCATGAGAAGCTCTGCAGACCCACCTCTCAGTGAAAATTATTTAAAAAAAATATTTAAAGTCTCTTAAAATGGTCGTATGAGCATTAGTAAGGAAACGTCCATTCAAGTAAAGAAATGTCTACTCAAATTCAGTAAGAACAGGGAGAGTCTGAAGTAGTTGAATCTAAACTGATCCCTTTATCCCTACCTCCCAGATTCATTCCAGACTGGACACCCTTTCCTCTCAGCTCCCATTCAGGTATCTTCTGGAACTCTTATTATATGCAAGTTGGTGTACCTAATGATACCCCACTTTTTTCCAAGTCTCCATTAATTTTTCTTCATTATTTTTTTCTCTGTGTTTTTCTGTGAGCATAATCTCTTTTGATCTGGCTTCAAGTTCACTTATTATTTCTTCTGATGGTTCGAATCTACTACTGAACGAACTTAGTGAATCTTTCATTTCAATTATTGTACTTTTCAATTCCAGAATTTTCATTAGATTTTTTTCATGATTTCTGTCTCTTTATTGATATTCCCTGTTTAATGTGATATTATCCTCATAATGTCCTGGACTTATTTAATCATGATTTTCTATAGTTCTTGGAACATACTCATAATGGCTACCTTGAAGTCTTTGTTAATCCAATATCCAGCCACTCTAATAAGCAGATTGTTGCCTGATCCTCCCTCAAAAATTTATGGATAATATTTTCCTGTCCACATGGTATGTCTTATAATTTTTTTTGTTAAAAACTAGAAATTTAGCCAGGCTCGGTGGCTCAGCCTGTAATCCTGAGCCTTTGGGAGGCTGAGGGACCTGCCTGGGCAGGCGAGACCTCATCTCTACAATAAATCAAAAAATTAGCCGGGCGTGGTAGCGTGTGCCTGTAGTTCCAGCAACTTGGAAGGCTTAGGCGGAAGGATCGCCGGAGCCCAGCAGGTCGAGGCTGCAGTGGCCAGGAGCGGCCACTGTACTCACTCCAGTCTGGGCGACAGAGTGAGACTCCAACCCTCCCTCAAAAAAACAACAAAAACTAGAAATTTTAGAAAATATAACAAGTCTGTGTCACCTCCTCCTCCTAGGGCTTTTTATTGTTATTGGTTTATGTATTTGTTTAGTGAATAGTTGAATACTTTTGAGTGCTTCTTGTTGAGATCATGAAAATATTCTAAAACTGACTGTGGTGATAGTTGTACATATTGCGAATATATAAAAAAATTGAATTGTATACTTTAAAGGGGCGATGATGTATGGTATCTGAATTTATTTTAATAAAACTGTTCAAAAGCTCTGAATATAGGAAAGTGTTTAAATACTAACATCATTAAGCAATATTAGCAAGTTAGTTTGGCTAATATTAATCTTAAGGAAAATTTAAATTTCAGTACATTATATCAAACCCTAGAAAGTAGTATAAAGACCTTAATTTATATATTCATGGAGGAAAAGCAATAGATTTCAGATTAAGAAAATGAAAATGCATTTCCAATAAAATGCTTTAATTTTTAATTTTTTTGAGTCAGGGGTCTCACTCTGTCATCCAGGTTGGAGTGCAGTGGCACAATTCTTTCACCTCAGCCTCTTGAGTAGCTGGGACTACAGGTGCACACCACCATATCTGGCCAATTTTTTGATTTTTTTTTTTTTAGAGACAAGGTCTCCTTATGTTGCCCAGGCTGATTTCAAACTCCTGTGCTCAAGTAATCCTCCCACCTCAGCCTCCCAAATTGCTGGGATTGTAGGCATGAGCTACCATGCCTTGCCTAATATATTTTTTAAATTCACTATTTTGTTAATGCTTCAATTTGAAATCTAAGAGAGGGATAATTGAATGTTGTGGTTCAGGTAAAAACATAAACTGGAGCTCCTAGATCAAATAAAGCTGCCATCAAGTAAAAATGGAAAGAAACTGAAACTGGGGAGAGCAGCAAGTAGCAAAGGCTTAGGGCAGTAGGATCCTGGAGGCCCAGGAAGATCTCAATATGAAAGACAGGACAAAATTTTGAGAATGACAGGAAGTGGCCAGATGGCTATTGTCATCCTATACAGCAACAACTTGAAACTCTTAAAGCTACAGATTTCATCAAATGCTGCTTTGAAACCAGGTCTAGACTCCTGATCCTTGAGTGAAAAGGAAGCTAGCTATGAGATGTATTCAAGGACTAAAAGTAGCCCTGGAGTCAGAATCCCATGAGAACTAAGTCCAGCTGCTACTTTCTGTACAACACTTTTGCTTTGGTTTTTCTCATCCCTGGCATCATACTCCTGTTGTCAGCTTTAAAGAAGCTTGGCCCCAAATTAGGTGCGTCAGGATAGTACCCATACCCTGGATGTGGGACCATGTGTTCAAACTTGAGTTTCTTTGTGAATGTCAACCTAATGCATTTCTTCTGTGTGTACCACATCCTGCCCCAACCTTGTTGTCCTGAATAACATTCACATATTTCTGGACGCTATCACCAAGTTATACTCCTCAACTTTATTCTCATATCCCATGTCAGCTAAAGCCATTTCCCATTCACCTTTGACTCATCTCTTACCTCTCTGGCCTCAGTTCCTATCTTCTATTCTTATATATTGAATAAAATACCACCACTAATGCTGAATGAAACTGACACTTATTTAAAAGGTTTCCATAGATATCAGCCCTAATTTTGTCTACCAACGTAATGAGAACAGCTACAGCTCTTATTACATAGCAAAGGTAAGTGAAGGTAAGAAGAATTTGACACTCTCATATGCTATAGTGGGAGGATAAATTGGTACAGTTTGACAATGTCTATTAAAGTTTTAAATGTCCATTAACTAATTAATCCCAGTTCTAGAAATACACCCTATCAACAGCTACATATATAAATGTGCTCACTGAATGCTTTCTAGCTTGGCTTCATGGCTTCTGGGTCAATGCTGAGTGGCAGTAAGAAAGCAGGTCTTAATGCTTACTTTCTCATCAGGAGGCTCGTCTCTTTATCCTCAATGTAAACGATCTGTGAAGCTACTCTTACCACCACATGGGTGGTTTTACAGTAATAGAAGAAACATCAACTGCTGGTTAGTTGGTTATTAAAAAAGAAGGGCCCTACATTATACTTCTATGAGGTCAATTTTTTTTTAGCTCTCACATATGACTGAGAGAAACAAAGAAATGCTAAAAGTTTGAGGCAATGGACATGCTAATTACTCTGATTTGATGATTATACATTGTAGCTACATATTGAAACATTACTTTGTATCCCATAAATATGTTCAATTATAACATGTGAACTAAAAAGAAAAAGAAAGAAGGGTCCTACAGATAGAAACTAAAACCAGTTACCTTAAATTTAATCATGTCTTCTGCTTTTGAGACTATGGTCTAGAGCATTAGTTTCCCAGTGACAATAATGTATTGCTCAAGATGTTAAATTCATCTCCTGGCTGTAGCCAAGAGATCCATTATAGGTATATTCTATTTGACCAAATTAAAGAAAGAAAATTAGTTTTTGATTTAAAAAACTGAAGTAAAAAGTAAAAGGCTAGTAGGTCCAGGGAAGCATGGAGTGCATGGTTATTTTGAAATATGCTCCTAAATTATTTGATATTCTCTTCACGAGGTAGAACTTTATTTTCCTTCCCTTAAGTGTGGGTTGGGCATAGTGAATTATTGCTAATGAAAAGATATTGCTTTCTATCAGATCCTTTTTTCTGAGGAAAGCCTGCTGCTCAGGTCACCTATGGAGAAGCACCTTTGGCAAGGAATTGAGGTCTCCTGCCAACCCCTACTGACACCTTCACAGCAACTAGAAGAGAGACTCTATAATAAACATCTAGTAAACCACCCTTGAATTTCTGACTCTCAGATACTATAAAATGATAAATACTTTTTCCTTTAAGCTGCAAAGTTTTGGGGGTAATTTATTACCCATCAATAACTATCCAATGCAACAAGGGAAAAAGCAATTGAAGGTTCACAAAGAATGTGCTTCATTGATGAATGGTCCCCTATTCTGTATTCAGAATGTCTTTATTAAGCTCCATTAGCAAAGACTGTGTCATAAGGGCTCCATTATAACAAGAAATATCATTATTAATAGTTGGGGGTTAGATATTAGCTTATGGTAAATTATTTGGTATACTAGGATAATCTGAAGAACTTCAAGTTACAAGAATCTTCTGGTGCTTTCTAGATAGCATTTTTTGCTCTATATTTTATTGAAATTTCCATTTTTCATATTCTTCATCACCAAAAGATGTGATCTTTGACATTTCACATACATTCCAATTGGAACCTCATCAACTGAAATAAAAAACCCAAAGCTTTCACAATTGAAAATGTGTTCCAATTTGGGCGTGCTAATTTTGGACTCCACATTTTCAAAGATAAGCATTTTATTACATTTTATAAATTTAGGACAAATGCCTTCTTGCCTCTTTTCCTCATGACTGCAGACATTCTACTATTATTGCCTATCTCTAGCATCAGTGTCTGGCAGGCATTCAGATGTGAAATTCTTTTAAGCTTATGTCTTCCTTAGATCATTTTGTATTTTTCACTTAAGCTCTTTTTTACTTTGCAGTGAATATGTGTGTATTTTCAGTTACATTAAATAAACATAATTAAATGAAATATATATGTATACACAACTTATATATACCCAACAACCCAATTTTTTGCTGATAAATATCCCAAATTTTAATATAAAATAAATGGACTCCTTCCATTATTTTAAAATTTTTTCTACACTCAGCTGGCATCTCGTGATTTCCACTAAATCTACAATAGAATGTACTTCATGTAATACATCAAAGATATTTTCATTTTTAATAAAACAGTAAAGTTTAGGTAACCTTCATGTAATGGAATAATGAGTCTTATATCACATTGCAAAGCATATTATAGCATTTTAAACAGTGATGAAAACAGGATAATTTCTTCTCCTCCAAATATGTAGTTTTTATTTGCATAATTGATTGTCTATCTATCCTTTGTTAAATACACTGAATTTCCATGTGCTTTAGAAAGTAAAATATTAGCTTCATGATTAAGATTGCTACCATATGATCTTTGTACCTACAATGTTGATAAAAGGAGCAAACTTACATGGAGAATCAGAATGTATATGCAGAAATATTTATAATTAAAATATTATTAGCTAAGTTTTACCACTTGCTCCTGGAATGCATACAAAACTACAGTTTTTAAAAAAATTTCTCAACAGATCAGGAAATATAGGTAGTGTAAAGATCAGAAGACAAATGACAATATTATATAGTTCTGATTTGACCACAATAGGTACACTTATGTATTTGTGGAGTTTTCCTCTTTGTCACATTTATTTACAAATATGTTGGAGACCCATAAGCACCTCAAACTCCATATATTCAAATCTAAGCTCACCTTGGCCCACCAATCGGTCTGTCTCTTGTGTTCTCCATGCCAGTGAATAATATTACGAACTATCTAGTTCAGTAGCCAAAAACTTGAATTTTATCCTTATCCCTTTCTTCTCCAACACCCTGACAATCACCAAGTCCTACATTTCACATCTGCTAAGTACCTTTTGAACTAGACTTTTTCAGTCCATCATCACCAGCACACCCCTGCTTTAGAACATCATCCTCTCTCACCTGAATGATGGCAACAACCTCCCAAATGGGACCCCTGTTTCCAGTCGTATACACTTCTAGTGAAGTCAGAGAAATCTCCTTATATGTAAATCTGTGTGTATCACTCTGCTACTTGGGAACTTCCAATGGTTCCCCATCACTCTGATAGTCAAGTGTGACTTCTCCAGAAGGCTGAAAATTCTTCATGATCCAGGATCTTGCATCTCTCTACATCCTCTTCCACTGCCACTCCCACCCCCTGTTCCTCTACACCCTGTGCACTGCAGTAGGAGGTCTTCTCTCTCCTCTGGGTCTTTGCACATGCTGTCCCTTATATTCCTAGGACTCTCCCCTCCCTATGCTCTCTACTCCACAAGCTCCTTCCAATCCATCCTGTAGGTTTTCACCCAGATCCCCTTTCCTCCAGCTATATTCCCTCTTAGTCAAAAGGGAACAAAAGGCAGGAAAGAAAAGCTTAGGCTTACCAGGGTCCAGAAAGGGCTGGCATTCCCCAGCAGCACCATAGTTCAGCTCCTGTGTCCCTGACTGTGGGATCCAAGCCTCTGTCACTGGGGCCTCCTGGGCAGGTCCTATTACCTGGAGTGCAGGTGACTCTAGGTGCATGTTTGGTGGTATATGTGCTGTTCCCACTGGTGCCAGTTCTTCCAAGAGCATGTCATGCATATCAACCTGGGAAAATACGAGAAGCATCACTCTAAAGTCTAAATCACCACTGTCCAGTAGAACTATAATGAGAGCCATGCACGTAATTTAAAATTTTCTAGTGGCCACATGAATAAATATATTTTTTTAAAAAAACAAGCAAGGTCAATCTTAATAGTATGTATTACTTAATCCAATGCAAACTATTGGAATTTCAACATGTAATCAATATAAGCGATTATTAGTGAGATATTTCACCTACTTTTTCTCATACCAAGTCTTCTGCATGTGGTGTGTGTTTCATACTTACAGCAGATCTCAATTTGCACTGGCCACATTTCAAGTGCTCAAGAGCCGCACATGGCTAGTAGCTACTGTACTGGGCAGCACATGTCTAGACCATATGAAGATAAAATCTTATATAGTAAACAAAACCAAGAAGACAGAGAAAGGAAGGGCAACCACCAACCCAAGTACCCTTTGGAAGACTCCTGGTTAGGAGCCCTGAAGCTAACAGCTCCTTCAGAGTCCCTGATACCCATCTGGAAACACTTCCTTCCTCCTGCCAAAGATACTGCCCTCTGCTCAGCCATGACACTCCCTGAACAGAGGTTCTGAACAGTGGGCAGTGTCATTATCCCCACAGAGGGTTTTGGATATACTGACGGGTGGTAGCTATCAGAATTTAATGGGACATAATTCGCAATGCTGAATTGTTCCAGGCTCCTACCAAATGTGGAATGCCCCCCTCAAACATTTAAGTAGGTACAAAGAACCTGTCGAGAACCCCACCCTGATGGTCAGATAAGTATCACTGTTTGTTTTTTTTTGTTTTGCATAATTTCAGCATAAATGAAATTTTCTAGGAATGTACTACGGTGAAAATCAAAGGGAGATTACACTACTTATTGATCAGATATATCAAGAGTCATACACTACTTTGGAAAATCACAGGATGAACAGTACTTAAGCTGTATGAGTCTGAATTTCTGACTGTCCCATTCATAGGATTATAAGCATAGATGCAAACCTCTCATACGTTATGAGATCCAGTCAAGTCCAAACATGTATATTAGTTTATAGCAAACTATTTTCCTTTTCCTTGATATCCCTTCTGGATTCTACTTGACCCAGGGTCAGCAAACTTTCTCCAAACAAAACCAAATAGTAAATATTTTAGACCCTGTGGGCACATTCCCTGTCAGTTCTTCTCCTTTTTCCTCTTTTTTTTTTTTTAATTAAAACAATGCTTTAACAAGGTAAAAACCATTACAGGGCAAACAAAAGCAGGCTGTGACCAGAATTGGCCTGCAGGCCATAGAGCAAAATATTGATGCTTTTGGTTGATGTACATAGGTAGGTTATGCTATCTATAAATTTCACATGAGGATAGGAAAGGGAACATTATAAACTATTTGTTATACAGAGGGAATTGGGTCTGACAGGGTTAGAAATACTGACCCATATACTGATTCTAGCAGAAGAGAAAAATGAAAAGGACTCGAAGATATCTTGTACTGGGGAATGACACAGAAAAAGTGCCTGACTAGCTTCAGCTGCCTCAGCTACTTCTTCCTTTTGGCCAATTACAAAGATCCCAACCTCTCTTCTCACCTGCGGCTCTGGAATCTCAAGCTCTCTCTGTAAGTCTTCTATCAGTGACACAACTCTTTCTCTATTCTCCGGGCAGTGTTCCCTCACCCAGGTCTCTATTTCCGTGGGCAGGATAGTTAGGAATTGCTCCAACACAAGCAGCTCCAGGATTTGTTCCTTAGAGCGCAACTTTGGCTTCAGCCATTGACAGCAGAGCTCCCAGAGTTTGTTGAAAGCTTCATGAGGCCCAGCTGCTTCTCTGTACTGGAACTGCCTGAAGCGCTGACGGAAGACTTCGCAGTCAGTATCATACTCTTGAAACACGGAGCCCTGATTCAAGGAGGCCTGGATTGCACAACCCAGGGCCACAGCCATCGCCCCCTTCCAGCAGTTTAGAGTTTATCTGGGGTCTGAAGTCTCAGATTCCAATTTGTTTCTCTCTGAAATCGTCAGGGGCAGGGGGAGCTACCTACAGCTGAGAACAGGGAAAAATGAGAAATGAAAAACAGTAGTCGTTACAAAAGAGCTTACTTACCACCCTTAATGAACTTTTTTTTTTTTTTTGAGTTGGAGTCTCACTTTGTCGCCCAGGCTAGGGTGCAGTGAGTGGCATGCTCATGGCCACTGCAGCCTCGACCTGCTGGGCTCATGTGATCCTTCTGCCTCAACCTTCCAAGTAGCTGGGACTACAGGCCTGCACCACCACACCCGGGTAATTTTTTTTTTTAATTGTAGAGATGAAGTCTCGCCAAGTTGCCCAGGCTGGTCTCCCAAAGGGTTGGGATTATAGGTGTGAGCCACCATGCCCAGCTGGAAATTATTTTTTTAACAAAGACTTAAAGCAGCACTTCATAATCTCTCTGGTGGTTATGAGAATCTGATGAAAGCTACAGACTTACTTCCTAGAAAAACACACACACACCTCTGATTCTGCATCCAGTTTCCAAAGTTTATACAATTTCAAAGCTCATCCATGGATTTGCTAGAACTGTACTGGCCGCTATGGTAGCCAATAGCCCCATATAACACTTTAAGTTTAGTCAAAAATAAAAATTTTGTTCCTTAGTCATACTAGATAAATTTCAAGTGTTCAATAGACATAACTGTAGAAAGAAATGGAGAAGTAATACTAGCAATACTTTTGAATACCTCTGAAAGTCTATCTAGCTTTTAAGCACCCCTTAATCGCCTTCAATCAAAGTTTGCATGGTAAATCCCACAGGGAGATGATGATGAGGTTAAAGTTGATATTCTCCTGCAATCCAAACGTCTAAAAACATCAACATGTTCTTAGTGCAATATCTGAGCTCACAGAGATGATCACATACATGCATCCACAGGTCTCATGACCTGTGCCTGTCCATGTGCCATTGGTCCTCTCTCTGCTTTTGCTGAGACAGTTCCTGTACCTGTCCTCTTCTTGGGAGGGGATTCAAGGGGGGGAAAACAATAACAACAACAACAACAAAAACTCATGACCCGTTTTCCACCTAGTCAACCAAAATCAACACTCTGTCCCCCTATCACCCTTCACATTAGCGATGGATAGATTTAGGTATAATAACCTGCTAGCTATGACCCTGACACCCAGTGTCTTTGTCTGTAACAAGAGGGTAATCGTAGCATCTACTTCACAAAATGTTCTCCGCGGATCCAATTGCATGGAAAGCGAATAGCCGCGTGCCTGGCATAGAGGAAGAACTTAATTAAAGTTTATTGCTTGTCACGACTCATTCCTAGGAAGCTTCTATTTCCCAGAGACTAGGCACCTAACCGTTGCTGGAGGGCATCCAGGAACTATGCTGTTTTTGGCTGTGGACCCACCCGTTAATCCGCTCCAGCCTCACAGCTGGCCAGCCCTCCCCTGATGGACTCAAAACCTTCCACCACGTCTACCGGGGAATTGATCTTCCGAGTTTCCTTTCACGGGCCCTTCCCAATGAAAAATCCACTGTGGGACTAGTGGTCTCTCCCCAAACCTCCCCATAGAGAATCTGTCCTTACAGGGCCTGCGAGTAAAGCAACGTGTGAAAAGAGAGGGCGCTTAGGGACCGGCAAGGGTGACACGTCCCTGAAAAGTATAAAAGATGGTTTAAAATAGGATACCGGTGTCGCGGGTGCGGCCCCCGAGCGCTCCTGGGAGACGAAGTCCCGCCACTGGGAGGGGCGCTCCCAGCCCCGGAGGACTCTAAGGAAGGCCCGGTCGGGTCGCAGGGAGCGGCAGCGGGGACCCTGGCCGGATAGGGGCCCGCCGCCCATCGCTCCACCCGGCGCCCGCCGCGCAGGGCACGGCTGGAACCAGCCACTTTGCGGGGCCCCGGCTGGCGGAAGGAGCCCCGTTACCCGCGCCCGCGCCCCAGGGACGGCCACGCCCTCTGGCCGCTCCGGGACTCACCGCCTCAGCGCCCACGGCTCTCCCAAGCTCACCGGCAACTGCCCAAGGCGCAGGCGCGGGGCTGCGCTGTGGACTACATTTCCCGGCAGGCCGCACGCCGCCCGCCGCGCTGTGCGCCCACAGGGATGCTGACGTGGGAGAGGCTGGGACTGCCCTTGGCGTCCAACCAACCTCAAGCTGTTTGGAAGTGCTCCCGTTTCCGGTCAAAGCTCTTCTTCGTCCCAGGGTGTTGGGTGGGGTGAACCCGGGGTCGCGATCCAAGTGAGAGCTTTTCCCCCATCAGCCCTTGAGTAACTGGAGCGGGTGGGGACCTTCTTTAAATCTGTTATGACCCGGTCACTAGTTCTCAAATCTGTGTGGGGAGAATTTCTAGGAAAAGCGTGTTAAAAGTTCTGATTTCTGGGCCCCACCCAACACCCTGGGCCATTGGATCTCGCATGAGCTCGGAAATTCGCATTTTAATTTTTCTGGGGATTCTGCCTCTGCTCATTTGCCCGCGGGTTATAGTGGCCTTGAGTTTGTTTTAGTTTCCCCACTTGAAGACAAGCGCTTGGATCTAGCGACTCCCACCATTCTTCCCCGCCTTCAACAGCTACTAAAGGTCTCTGGGTCTTAGGTTTTGCCCGCTGGCCCCGCCTCTTTTTTTTCCAACTGATCCCTTGCAGATCCCGCCTCTGGAGGCAATTTTCCTTCTGGTTGGTCAGCGGCGAGTTGTGGCGAGATCTGATCCAATGACCACCAGCTGCAATGATGTTCTTCGGGAACTGTATGTCCTAAGCTGTCACTATTGGTCTGGGGACGCCAAAGTTTAGTGCTAGGACTTCCTGTGTGGGGGCGGGGACCTGGTCCCGCGTGAGTTCAAGACAGTGAGGAGAAAGCTGTCTGCTCGTGCCTCAGGGAGGCACTGGTGGAAGGCAGACCAGAGCAAGGCCCTACAGTTTCAGGCACCCCTAAGGCCAAGTCATAGGAGTCAGCTCCAGTCAGGTCTGAAGTTGGGCTCATGGGCTGAAACCTGGAGCCCCAGGCACACTGACTCTTTTAGAAGTTATTGGTGGGCGCAGCCGGATTTGGGCAAAGGTGGTCTGAGAGCCTGACAGTGGCGTCTGGCCTGGACTTCCATGAGCAGAAAGGGCTCCTGTGATAGTGAAACCGCGGGAGTTTCTGCGTCTGAAACTGGGAACCCCTGTTGCCCCAACCAGATCCAGGATCCAGCTGAGACCTCCCACCTGTGTTTCTGAGGTTTCTGCATCTAAGAGACTACTGGTCCCCGGGACACCCTCAGGCAGTTCCTGAAGCTTAGTTAAGGGCGACATTGGCGTGAGATCCGCACAATGGAGCAGATCCTGGATTTACTGGTGCCAGAGCAGTTCCTGACCATCTTGTCCTGGGAGAGCCACAGCAGAGTGCAGAAACTGCAACTGGAGAGCTGCAAAGAAGCTATCATTCTTTTAAAGCATATGTATGACTTTAGAGAGAGGTTGTGAGACTGAGGGAATAGGTGAGTGAGAGAGTTTTATCTGCTATTTGATTAGTCTGGAAGATTGAGACATCTAGCTGTCTTAGTTCCCCATTCACACATTCTTAATTGCCCTGAGTAGATCTCCCATAGGTGGGCCAGTGATTTTTTTTTTTTTTGTAGTTTTGTCCAGACCATTCCTCCTCCAGACTTCCCCCAAGGGCAGAGTGAAGAGTGTGTCATTACTTTTGGTTTCCATAGGGAAGGAGTGTCACTGCCATAGTTGTCAGCTCTGGAGCTAGATCAATGGCACCTCTCAGCTGGCTCTGCTCCCTAGTAGCTGTGTGATTTGGGGCAAATAAGTGACTCTTTCTCACTGAGTCTCACTTTCCTCATTGGTAAAAAGGCAGTGGTAGAAAATCCTTCTACAATTGTCTGGAGAATTAAAGGGAGAGCTGCATGTACATATTGATCACTAACTGCGGGCACACAGTGCTTGAAACTGGGAGTTGTTGTTATGTCAGGAGCAGTAGCAGTCTGATCTCCTCTGCAGAGCTGGGTCTCAGTTAAATGTTAACTTAGAAAGACAGTTTGGGCACTGAGACTTTGAGGTTACTGCCCCAGAGCAACCGGAGGGAGCTTACCTAGTCAGGAGAAACAGGAGCATCTGGAGAAAGTGGGGGAGAGAAAGAAGACCTATGAGGGACACATGTGTCCTGGAAGGGGCCCTATTCCCACACCCTCCACTCACAATCACATATGTACACACATTCATTCACTCACGGACATGGAATCGAAAAACTCTTGAGTTTAAACCATCCTTCTCTCTCGTTGGGTCTAAAAAGACAAACTGGTTTTCTCTTGAAGGTTGCCTTCAGATTCCTGTAATAGTTTTCCTTTCTATGGGTCCCTGCTGTGATGATAAGTGATGGCAGGTTGCTTCTGAGATCACAGAAGTGTTTTCAGAAGAAACTTTGCCCCAGGAAACAGCATGAAAGTCACTGAACCAACAGATATTGAGAGAAAACCTGAAATGTAGGGTACTTGGTACTCTTGTTCACTGGGTCCAATTAGCATATTGGTGTAGATCCCCAAATTCGGCTCATGTACTGGATGTGCTACTGCAAACTAAATGGTGATATAGGACTGGAAAAATGACACACAGTACCTCTGAGGTAGGACAGTGATGGTGTATTGATGGTCTTGTCAGCTGAAAGCATTCCAGTATTCAGGATCCTATTTTTTTCCTATTAATGTCCTCATTTTAACAAAAGATACCCTACAAGTTTAGGAATTTAATTTGCTTTGTAATTCATCCATTGGCAGGATGATAGGGTTTGGTTTTCAGAAATCTTAGCCTTGTGGCTAAAGGAGATAACAGTTTCCTTCAGAAAAGATGTAGAAACTTCCTGATCACTTTTGTGGAGCTTGATCTGGGAATTTGAATCCTTGAACTTATCCTTTTATTTTACCACTTTCTCTAACCCAGTTAGGATCAACTATTCAATGTCATAAAGAATATACTTTAGTTTTATGAACACGTTCTAAGGTATCAAATACATGGTCACCTAGAACCTTGCCTTTTAGAAGTATTTGATTAAGAGTATCTAATGGTAATATTTTGTGTATCTGTATTGCCACATCATGTCATGGATTATCAGTGTCCTCTTTACCTCTGGAATAGAGTTATTAGCACCTTTAAATGTAATCAGATTAGAGAAGTGATTCAGAAAACCCATCCTTATGATTTTGTTCCTATAGAACAACCACTCTTGATACCAAAATCTGTATTAGTCAGGGTTTTTCAGAAAAACAGAGCCAGTAGGATATAAAATATGTGTGTAAATATGCATATAGGTCTATGCATATATGTGCATATATACATACATGCATGTATATACATATGTATGGACGTATATATGTGTGTATGCAAAGATTTATGTCAAGGAATCAACGTATGTATGCTTGGGAACTGGCAATTCTGAAATTTGTAGGGCAGGCTGGCAAACTGAAAACTTTCAAGTATGATCTGAGGTTGCAGTATTGAGGCAGAATTTTTTCTTCCTCTGGGAAAATTTGCTTTTAGTATTCTTAAGGCCTTTCAACTAATTGGATAAGGCCCACCACATTATGAAGCATAATCTTCTTTACTTATGAGTCAGCTAGCAGCTATGAAGAAGACCAAAATTAGGTCCTTTGCAGCAACATGAATGCAGCTGGAGACCAAAATTAGGTCCTTTGCAGCAACATGGTTGCAGCTGGAGACCAACATTCTAGGTAAACTCTCACAGAAACAAAAATCTGAATACCACATGTTCTCATTCATAAGTGGGCTGTAAATATTGCAAGCACAGAGGTGAGACCAACAAACTCAGGGCACTGCAAAAGGGGGGAAGGAGGGAGAAGGGATAAGGAGCACACAACCACCCACTGGGTACTATATTCATTACCTTGGAGAAAGAGGGATCACTAGAAGCACAAACCTCAGCTGCACACAATTTACTTATGTGACAAATCCTTACATGTACCCCACAATTCTAAAATAAAAATAAGATTTAAAAAGACATCACGTGAAAAAAGTCAGCTAATTGGAGGTGCTGACCACTTTTACACAATACCTTCACAGTGACACCTCGATTAGTATTTGACAAGTCAATACTATAGCCTATCCAAGTTGACACATAAAACTAACCATTACAGTAGTTATATATTGAGTTTTACAAGAAACTGTCAAACTTTTCCAGAGTGACTGTATCAGTTTAAATTACAGTCAGCAATGTAAGAGTGATCCATTTTTTTTGTATCTTTGTCAGCATTTGATGTTGGCACTGTTTTTTAAAAATTTTTATTTTAGCCCTTATCACACTACACATGTGATATTGCATTTTACTAAAAGTTAATGATGTTGAACCTCTTTCCATATGCTTATTTTTGAAATCTGTATATCACTTTTAATGAAATGACTATCATCTTTTGCTCATTTTTAAATTTAGCTTTTTGTTTTTTTACTGTTGGCTTTTGAGAGTTCTCTATATATTTTAGAAATTAGTCCTTGATTGGATATGTGATTTGCAAATAATGTCTCCCAGTTTGTAGCTTCTCTTTTCATGCTCTTAACAGGGTCTTTTGCAGAGTAAAAGTTTCAAAGTTTTTATAATGTTCAGTGTATTGCGAACATGTTGGATCATGCTTTTTGTGTCAAGTCTTTGCCTGGGATTAGATCTCAAGAATATCCTTGTATTCCTTTTCCTAAAATTTTTAAATTTTTATATTTTACATTTAGATTTGTGGCCCATTTGTTAATTTTAACATGTGAGATATGAGATTTAGGTTGAGGATTTTTTGTTTTTGTTTATTTGTTTGTTTTTGCCTAGACATGTCCAATTGATCCAGCATCATATGTTGAAAAGTCTGCAGTTTTGCATCTTTGTCAAAAATCAGTTGGGAATATTTGTGTGGGTTAATTTCTGGATTCTCTATTCTATGTCTTAAATGATTCATCCATCTCTTATCTAGAACCACACTGTCTTAATTTCTGTAATTGCTAAGGACTTAATATTAGATGGAGTAATTGTTCCTTCTTTATTCTTCTTTTTTAAGATTCTAGGGCCTGTTCTTTCCATATAAAAGTTAAAATAAACTTGTCTGTATAGACTAAAAATTTTCCAGGATTTTGATAGGAAATATATTAAATCTGTTACTAGTTAATTAAATTTGGGGAAAATAGACACCTTTATAATTTTTAATCTTTCAGTTCATGAGCATGGCATGTCTCTCTATTTACTTAGGTATTTGATTTATTTTAACAGTCTTTATAGTTTTTAGCATACAAATCCTGTACATGTTTTGTTAGACTTACACCAAGTATTTTTTGAACAATTATAAATGACATTTTAATTTCATTTTCCTTATGTTTATTGTTAGTATGTTGTAATGTGATAGATACTGTGTTTGTGTGCTAGTCTCTTATTTTAACAATGCTGGACTTTTTTTAGTTCTTGGAATTTTCTAAGTACACAATCATGCTATTTGCAAATAAAGACAGTTTTATTTCTTCCTTTTTAATCTGTGTATTTTCTTCCGGAACTTCTAGTATTTTGTTGAATAAGAGTTGTGAGAGCAGACATCCTTTCCTTGTTCCTAATCTGAGAAGGAAAGCATTCACTCTTTACCAGTGAGTGTGATGTTAGCTGTAGGTTTGTGTGGATGCTCTTTATCAAGTTGAGGAAGTTCCCCTCACTCTTAGTTTGCTGAGCATTTTTACCTTGAAGAAACATTGAATTTTGTCAGATAATTTTTGTGTTAATTGATATTATCATATTATTTTTCTTCTTTAGCCTGTTGAGATGGTAAACTATACTGACTGATTTTTGAATAATTAATCAGCTTTACATACCTAGAATAAGTCTCACTTTGTCTTCATGACGAAATTATTATTTTTTTAAGGTTTATTTTAAAGATGGGTACAATTCAGGATTAGTATACAAATGGTCATCGTACAGGTAAAGTTTGGGCCTCACTGTAGTCCCCACTTCACCTGGTTTCAGATCATGTGCTTCCCTCCCTCTCCTTGCAGTTTTCCACTACTGCCAATCCCTTTCTTATAGGTATTGTGATAATTCTTATCATAATATCTATAGTATCTTTATAGTATTATGATAATTGTTCAGGGTCTCCTTATGAATGAGAACATGTGGTACTCAGTTCTTTGTTTCTGTGCTAGATCACTGAGTTTTATAAACTCTAAATCCATCCAAGTTGCTGCGAAGTTCATAATTTTTGTCCTTCTTTGTGGCTGTATAGTATTCCGTCGTGTATATGTACCACATTTTTTTAACCAGTCTGCTTTCTGTGGGTAGCACTGCTGGTTCCATGTTTTTGCTATTGTGTATAAAGTTGTAATAAACATGCGTGTTCAGGTATCTTTCATAGAGTGATTTTAGTTCCTTTGGATATATTCTATGGGCTAACTTGCTAAGCGAGATGGTACATGACCATCAGAGCTCTTCCTAGTATTCAGTAAACTGGACCCTGTCCCCTCAGGCTCCTGTGTCCCATCTCTGAAGAAGAAAGAAAATATCTGTCTCTGTGGGTCAGGGGACCACATCTTACTGTGTCTCTATGTGTGTAGTATGTGTGTCTGTATGACAGGTGGTGTGTGTGTTGTGCACACACCCAAGTAGAAAAATGTACACTAAGGGAAGCGATAAGCCAGGGATGCTTGCTTCCTGGCCTTGGTCCATTTGGCATTCAACATATGCAGATCTGACCTTGTATGGTGCAGGGCACTTTTGGGCATTGCTCACAGCTTGGCAAGGGGGCTGAGCAAGCGAGTACTGATCCAAGTTTAGGAGGTAATGCCATGAGGGCATAAAGCTGAGTGGTGGTGGCTGACTGCTTGAGTGTCCCCCAACCCAACCAGATCAAAGGTGCCCAGACCTGAGTGGGCCCCCTGGAATTCCTGGGGTTGTGTGGTTGGGGAAGCAAATCCTGTGAGGCCACGCTGTGCAGTGGAAGGGACAAGAGAAGCAGGATGCTTGGCTTCCAACCGTCCTGCAGCTGGTGTGTGATTAAGGGGTGCTGGCACCTGAATTGTGCAAGTCTGGGCTCAAGTCCTTCCACCACCACCTACTAGCACTTAGACCTGGAGCAAGCCTCAGTTATCTTCTCATCCATAACATGGGAACAGTCAGAGAGGGTCCGCAAGGGGTGGTGTTGAAGGTGAGCTTCATGCACGGCGCTGTCTTGCAGTTGAGGACTCAGGCAACAGCAGCTACTTTTATCATGATGGTCAGCATTGAGAATTATCAATCATTCTAATGAATAAAATAATTCCTTTTCCCTGTCTGTGACATTTTGGAGTGGTACCTGATGATCTCCAGTTTCCTTCCTCCTATGCTACTAAGAGGACTGATTGGACAGTTTCCCGTTACCATGGTGATGGGGTTGCTATGGGAAGCTGTTCTGAAAGCCAGCTTGGACCATCATTTCTGGGAGTGAGCCAGGTCATCAACCAGAGCAATACTCTATCCTCCTGAACAGTCGCGTGTGTATGTTCTTAGATGACCCACAGCATATCGCTGGGTGATTAGGGGTGAACCCTGGTGACGAAGGGGGACAGGTGATTTGTGGACTTTCACTCTTCTCTCTACTTATGTCTGACCTTAATTTTCTCATTTGTGGAAGAGTTCTGAGACTTTCTGCCTTCAGGAGTTGTTACAAAGAACAAATGAGAGAACATACTGGTGGACCTTGGAAATGCTGTGGATTTGGTTCCAGACCAATGCAGTAGAGCAAATTTTGTGATACAATTAGTCACATGAATATTTTAGTTTCCTACTCCTTACAAAAGTTATGTTTCCACTATATTGTAGTCTATTAAGTGTGCATTAACATTGTGTCTAACAAACAATATGCATACAATATGCATTGCAAAAAATGCTAATGATCATCTGAGCCTTCAGCAAGTCATAATCTTTTGTTGGTGGAAGATCTTGACTTGGTATTGACAGCGACTGACTGATTGGTGTGATGGTTTCTGAAGATTGAAGTGGTTGTGACAATTAAAATTTTTTTTTATTATAAAGATGTGGGGTACAATTCAGGGTTAGGTATACAAACATTGATTATGCAGGTACCCTTGTTGATGAGGTATGTCCCTCTCTCCCCTAGCAGTTTTCCTCAACTGCCAATCCCACTCCCCGTCCCCTGACAGTTTCCCATTACTGCCAAATGCTTTCTTATAGTATTATAATTGTTCAAGGTCCGCTTATGAGTGAGAACATATGGTACTCTGTTCTTTGTTTCTGTGATAGATCACCGAGTATGATCGACTCCAAATCCATCCAAGTTGCTGCAAAATCCATATACCTGTCCTTCTTTATGACTGCATAATTTTCCATTGTGTATATGTACCACATTTTCTTTATTCAGTCCAGCTTTGATGTCATGCTGAGATTATTTATTCCTTGCATGTTTGGTAGAATTCTCCAGTGGAACCATCTGGGCCTGGATCTTTCTTTTTTTGGTAATTTTTAATTACAGGATACATTTCTTTATTGGTTATGGTATTGATATAGTTTAGATGTTTATATCCTTCAGATATCATGTTAAAATGTTGTCCCAAGTGTTGGAGGAGAGTCCTAGTGGGAGGTGTTTAAGTCATGGGGGCAGATCCCTCATTAATATCTTGGTACCCTTCCCATGATAATGAGCAAGTTTTCACTCTTTTAGTTCATGCCAGAATTGGTTGTTTTAAAGAGTCTGGCACTTTGCTCTCTCTCGTTATTTCTCTTGCCATGTGACACACTTAATCCCCCTTCACCTTCTACTTTGATTAAAAGCTTCCCGAGGTTCCACCAGAAGCCAAGCAGATGCCAGCATCATACAGAACCATGAGGCAAATAAACCTTTTTCTTTTCTTTATACATTACTCAACCTCAGGTATTGCTTTAAAGTAATATAAAACAGACTCATCCAAGGCTATTCAGGTTATCCATTTCATCTTGGTTTGGTCATTTGTGTTTTTGAGGAATCAGTTCATTTCTTTTAACTTGCCTAATTTATGAGGATGACACTGTTCATAATTCTGTCATATTATCCTTTTAATATTAATAGATGTAGGGTCTGTAGTGATATTTCCCATTTTATTCTAGATGTTTGTGTATTTTCTCTCTCTGTCTCTTTTAAAATTTTCTCAGTCTTGGAGTTTATCTATTTTTTGAAGAATCAGCTTTTGTTTCATTTATTTCCCTCTTGTTCTCCTATTTTCAATTTCATTGATTCCTACTATTATTTTTATTATTTTCTTGCTTGTTATTCATCTGCTTGCTTTCCATTGATAGTGCTCCTCTCTTTCTAATTTATTGAAGAAGAAACATATATCAATTTGAAAACTTTTTCTAAAGTAAACACGTAGAGGTATAAATTTCCCTCTCAGTACTGCTTTAGTTGTGTTCCACATCTTTCTAAATTGATGTATATTAGTTAGACATATTTTTAGGATGCATGTGATATTTTGATATGTATATTCAATTAGTAATTATCAAATCAGGATAACTAGGATATCCATTACCTCAAGCATTATATTGTCATTGTGTTTGTAACATTTCAATTATTAACTGTAGTCTCCCTAGTGTAATATTGAATACTAGAACTTACTCCTATCTAACTGTATTTTTTGTATTAATGAATGAGTTTCTCTTTTTTCCCACCTCCCCCTACCATTCCCAGCCTTTGTTAGCCACAAATCTACTCCTATTCTCTATCTCCATGAGATCCACTTTTTAAACTCTCATATCAGTGAGAACATGTGATAGTTGCCTTTCTGTGCCTAGCATAATTCACTAAACATAATGACCACCAGTTCCATCTATTGCTGAAAATTATATAACAATTTTTATGGCTAAATAATAGTCCATTGTGTATGTGTACCAATTTTGTTTATCCATTCATCTGTTGATGAGCACTTAATTTCCATATCTTGGCTTTTGAGAACAGTACTGAAATAACATGGGAGTACAAATATCTCTTTAGTATACTGATTTCCCCTTTTTGGATATACACCCAGTAGTGAGATTGCTGGATAAAATGATAGTATTCTTCTTAGTTTTTGAAGAACCTCCATACTGCTTTTCATAGTGGTATACTACTATATATATATATTTTGAGTTGGAGTCTCACTCTGTCACCCAGACTGGAGTGCAGTGACCGCTCCCAGCCACCGCAGCCTCGACCTGCTGAGCTCCAGCGATCCTTTCGTTCAGCCTTCCAAGTGGCTGGAACTACAGGTGCGCGCTACCACGCCCAGCTATTTTTTTGATTTATTGTAGAGACAAGGTCTCGCCTACCCAGGCGGGTCTCGAACCCGTGGGCTCAGGCAATCCACTCACTTCAGCCTCCCAAAGGCACGGGATTACAGACTGAGCCACCGAGCCCAGTTTACTTTATATTTTTACCAACAGTGTATGAGCATTTCCTTTTCTTCACAACCTTACTAGCATCTATTTTTTTATAATAGCAAGTTTAAATAGGGTGAGATGATATCTCATTGTAGTTTTTATTTGCATGTCTCTGATGATTAGTGATGTTGAATATGATTTTATATACCTGATGACTATTTATATGTATTCTTTTGAGAAATGTTTTTTCAAGTGTTTTGCCCATTCTATAATCAGATTATTTGTAGTGTGTGTGTGTGTGTGTGTGTGTGTGTGTGTGTGTGTGAATCAGTTGTTTGAGTTTCTTGTATATTCTGGTTATTAATGTATTGCCAGATTCACATGAATAGTTTGCAACTATTTTCCTCATTCTGTAGGTTATCTCTTCTTTTCATTGATTGTTTCCTTTGCTGTGTGGAAACTTTGTAGCTTGATTTAATTCCATTTGCCTATATTTGCTTTTATTGCTTGTGCTTTTGAGGTCTTACTCCCCACCAAAAAAAATCTTTGCCTAGACCAATGTCCTGTAGGACTTCCCCAATGTTTTCTTCTAGTAGCTTTATAGTTTTGGATCTTAATTTTAAGTCTTTAATCCATTTTGAGTTGATTTTTTAATATAGTGAAAGATAAGGATCTAGTTTTATTCTTCTGCCTGTGGATATCCAGCTTTCCCAGCATCAATTATTTAAAAGACTATCTGCTACCAATGTATGTTCTTGCTGCCTTTGTCAAAAATGAATTGGCTGTAAATATGAGGGTTTATTTCTGGGCTCTCTTCCACTGGTCTATGTATCTGTTTTTATGCCAATACTATGCTGTTTTGGTTATTATAGCTTTGTGGTATACTTTGAAGTCAAGTGGTGTGATGCCTCCAGCTTTGTTCTTTTTGCTCAGGATTACTTTAGCAATTCAGGGTCTCTAGTGGTTCCATATGAATTTTTAGGATGTTTTTTCTATTTCCATGAAGAATGTCATTAGTATTTTGATAGGGATTGCATTAAATAGATTTCTTAGGGTGGTATGAACATTTCAGAAATATCAATTCTTCCAATTCTTGAGCATGAAATATCCATTTTTTGGGTGCCAGCTCCAACTTATAACAGTAGTGTTTTATAGTTTTTCATGTAGAGACCTTTTACCTTCTTCATTAAATTTATTCCTAAGCATTTTGTTTTTTGTAACTTGTGTAAATGGGATTGCTTTCTTTCTCAGATTAATTGCTGTTAGGGTATAGAAATGCTTCTAATTTTTTATGTTGATTTTATATCCAACAGCTTCACTAAATTTATCAGTTAATCACTTTTTTTGGTATAGTCTTTAGGTTTTTCTATGTACAAGATCATGTGGTCTGCACTTAAGCATGCTTTGATCTCTTTTTTTGCAATTTGAATGCTCTTTGTTTCTTTCTCTTTTCTAATTGCTCTGACTAGGACTTCCAAAACTATGTTGAATACAAGTGGCAAAAGTGAGCATCTTTGTTTTGTTAAATATCTTGGTGGGAAGGCTTTCAATTTTTCTTGTTAGTCTGATATTGCCTATATGTTTGCTATATATGGCCTTTATTATTTTGAGGTATTCCTTCTATACCCAATTTGTTGAGAGTTTTATCATGAGAGTATGTTGAATTTTATTGAGTGCTTTTATAGCATCTATTGAAATGATCATAAGGTTATTTTCCTTGATTCTGTTGATGTGATGTATCATGTTTATTATTTTGCAGATTTTGAACCATCCTTGCATCCTCAGGATGAATGCTACTTGATCATAGTGAATGATTTTTTTTGGTACAAATTTGTGGGGTACAAGTGATCTTTTTAATGTGTGTTGGAATTCTGGTTGCTAGTATTTTTACATCTATGTTTATCAGGAATATTAGCTAGTTGTTTTCTCTTTTTTGTTTCTTTGTCTGTTTTTGTTATGTGGGTAATGGTGGTGTAATAGAGTTAATTTGAAAGTATTCCCTCCCCTTCAATTTTTTGGAATAGTTTGAATAGAATTGATATATGTTCTTTAAATGTTTGGTCAGATTCAGTAGTGAATCCATCAGGTATTGAGCCATCCTTTGATGGAAGACTTTCTATTACTGCTGTTCAAGTTTTTAGTATTTGTATGTTGCTTTTCACTATTGATCTGTTCAGGTTTTTTATTTCTTCATGGTTCAATCCTGGTAGGTTGCATATTTGGGGAGAAGGGATTTAATGTGTACAGTTTTTTTTTTGTTTCCCTTTTTTTGCTATCAAAGTTAAGTTGGTACCAGTTTTAAATACATTCTTATAACTGTAGGTTGCTTTTTGTAAGCCTCATGGTAACCACAATGCAAAAACCTATAACAGATATAATTTTAAAAATTTAAAATGAATTAAAACATACTACCAGAGAAAATCACTTGACCACAAAGGAAGACTGTAAGAAAACAAGAGAGAAAAAATGTGGAGTTAATAAATAAGTGACAAGATGTCGACAGTAATTGTTTACCTATTAATAGTAATGTTGAATCTAAATGGACTAAAGTCTCCAATTAAAGGACATAGAGTGGCTGAATGGATAAGCCAAAACTTTAAAACTCTTTTAAGCAAAAAACTGTAAAGAGATACAAGAAGGCAATTATATAATGATAAAGGGGTCAACTCAGTAAGAAGATATAGCAATAGTAAGTATATATATACCCAACATCAGCACACCTAAATGTATAAGGCAAATGTTAATGCATCTAGGTTGGACCTGGTGGCTCATGCCTGTAATCCCAGAACTTTGAGAGACTAAGGTGGGAGGATTGCTTGAGGCCCAGGAGTTTATTACCAGCCTGGGCAGCATAGTGAAACTTCTTCCCTACCAAAAACTTAAAAAAAATTATCTGAGTATGGTGGTGTGCAGCAGTAGTCCTAGCTGCTTGGGATACTGAGGAAGGAGGATTGCTTGAATGCAGGAATTTGAGGCTACAGAGAGGTATGATTGTGTCGCTGCACTCCAGCATAGGTGACAGAGTGAGACCCTGTCTCTAAAAAAAAATCAGCCAATCAATTAATCAAACAGATCTAAAGGGAAAGTCAAACTGCAATACAATAATGGTAATGGACTTCAACATTCTACTTTAAGCAGTGGACAAATCATCCAGGCAGAAAATTAACTAAGAAACATCAGATTTAAACTACACTCTAGACTGAATGAACCTAACAAACATTTACTGACCATTTCATCTAAAAGTTACAGAATACACATTTTTCTCATCAGTACATGGAACGTTCTCTGGGTAGACCATTTGTTAGGCTACAAAGCAAATCTTAATAAATTAAAAAATCAAAATTATATCAAGTATCTTTTCTGACCACAACAGCATAAAACTAGAAATCATTAAGAAGATGAACTTTGGAAACCATATAAATACAAGGCAATTAAACAATATGCTTCTGAACAACCAAGAGGTCAATGAAGAAAATAAAAGCAAAATTTAAAAAATTACTAGGGGCAAATGAATATGGAAACGGGGCATATCAAAACCTATGGGATACATTAAAAGCAGTATTAATTGAGAAATTTATTATAATAAACACCTAGATCAAATATGTAGAAAGACTTCAAATAAACATCCTAATGATACACCTAAAGGAACTAGAAAAACAAGAATAGACCAACCCAAAATTAGTAGAAAGAAATAATAAAGATCAGAGCAGAACTAAACTTTTTTTAAAAAAAAGATCAGCACAATCAAATGTTTTTTTTTTAAAGTTGGTTTATCATTCCAAAAAAGATAAAATCTACAAAACTTTAACTAGACTAATAAAAAATAGAGAAAGCATGAGTAAATAAAATCAGAGATGGAAAGGGAAAAATTATAACTGATATCACAGAAACATAAAAGGTCATTAGAAACTATTATGGACATATATATACCAACAAGTTGGAAAACCCAAAGTAAATGACTAAATTTCACATCTTTTGATATGTTGCCTTTTCACATTCACTCAGTTTTATGTAGTTTTTATTTCCTTTCAGTATTCCTCTTTAATCCATGCCTTTTTTTTTTTTTTTTTTTGAGTTGGAGTCTCACTCTGTCGCCCAGACTGGAGTGCAGTGGCTGCTCCCGGCCACCGTACCCTCGACCTGCTGGGCTCCAGCGATCCTTCCGCCTCAGCCTTCCGAGTAGCCGGAACTACAGGCATGCGCTACCACGCCCGGCTGATTTTTTGATTTATTGTAGAGATGAGGTCTTGCTGCCCAGGCGGGTCTCGAACCCGCGGGCTCAGGCAATCCGCTCACCTCAGCCTCCCAAAGGCTCAGGATTACAGGCTGAGCCACCGAGCCCGGCTCATGCCTTCTTTTAATATCCAAGTATTTAGAGATTTCCATCTTGTCTTTCTGTTTTTGATTTTTATTTCCATTTCATTATGGTCTGAGAACATGTTTTATGTAATTTCAATTGTTTTTAACTGTTCAAAGTTTGTTTTATGATCCAGAATATGTTGCTTATTTTAAAATAGTTCATGGGCACTTAAAAAATATAGTTTACTTTTTTGGGGTAGAGTCTCTTATACATGTTAAGTGGATATTGTTGGTTGATTGTGTTTTTCAAGTCTTCTCATTTTTTTTTCTGATTTTCTCTCTAATAGATCTGTATGATCCTGAGAGGTAGGTGTTCTAGTCACCAACTATAGTTAGGGATTTGTCTAATTCTCCCTGAAGTTTGTCAACTTTTGTAGCATGTATTTTGAAGTTCTTTTGTGTGTATACATTTAGGATCAATATGTCTTCTTGGTGGAGCGATCCTTGTATCACTACATAGTGCCTCTCCTTGTGTTAACTTTCTTTGAAGTCTACTTTAACTGATATTGATATAGCCACTCATTTTTTGTTTTTATTGCTTATATCAATATTTGCATTTACTTTTATTGTACTTAGGTCATTGAATTTCAAGTGAGTTTCTTGTAAACAGCCTATAATGGGGTTGATTTTCCCCCCACTGTTCCAGTCACTGCTTTT